>NW_027014907.1:206641-323912 GCF_036934945.1 Oncorhynchus masou masou | reverse complement strand
GGTACCAGACATTTAACATTTACATTTACATTTAAGTCATTTAGCAGACGCTCTTATCCAGAGCGACTTACAAATTGGACAACACTGACAGGCCAAGCATAGTCAATATGCTGTGATAATGTATTTAATATGGGTCTGAGGAGAACAACACTGACAGGCCAAGCATAGTCAATATGCTGTGATAATGTATTTAATATGGGTCTGAGGAGAACAACACTGACAGGCCAAGCATAGTCAATATGCTGTGATAATGTATTTAATATGGTCTGAGGAGAACACTGACAGGCCAAGCATAGTCAATATGCTGTGATAATGTATTTAATATGGGTCTGAGGAGAACAACACTGACAGGCCAAGCATAGTCAATATGCTGTGATAATGTATTTAATATGGTCTGAGGAGAACACTGACAGGCCAAGCATAGTCAATATGCTGTGATAATGTATTTAATATGGTCTGAGGAGAACACTGACAGGCCAAGCATAGTCAATATGCTGTGATAATGTATTTAATATGGGTCTGAGGAGAACACTGACAGGCCAAGCATAGTCAATATGCTGTGATAATGTATTTAATATGGGTCTGAGGAGAACAACACTGACAGGCCAAGCATAGTCAATATGCTGTGATAATGTATTTAATATGGGTCTGAGGAGAACACTGACAGGCCAAGCATAGTCAATATGCTGTGATAATGTATTTAATATGGTCTGAGGAGAACACTGACAGGCCAAGCATAGTCAATATGCTGTGATAATGTATTAAATGCTTTATCTTCTATTTGAATTCCTGGCGTCTATATGGATAAGACTGTTCAAGGAACACACGAGACTGGAAACATACGAAACCTAGTACCAAGAGAATACTGAAAACAACTGGCTGTATTGAAAAACCTACGCCGCTCATACTGAGCTCAGCATTCTCAAATGGAAAGGTCGACTTTAATTGAATCCACAAGGCTGACGAGGCCACTCAGTCCTTTAGGGTGGCACATCTAAAAAAAAACACAAAGCAGTGATAATTATTCTTCAACTAAAAGAATAACCCTAACTGTGGGACAAATTAAGCTTTGTAACACAATTGGTTAAACAAAAGCGGAGATCAATGAAGTAAATGAATCATTAAATATTACCACTCTGCCTGGGCCCGGCCACTAATCATTAAGGAATATGGGTTGATTCATTAAATACTACCACTCTGCCTGGGCCCGGCTCGGCCACTAATCATTAAGGAATATGGGCTGATTGATTAAATACTACCACTCTGCCTGGGCCCGGCCACTAATCATTAAGGAATATGGGCTGATTCATTAAATATTACCACTCTGCCTGGGCCCGGCCACTAATCATTAAGGAATATGGGCTGATTCATTAAATATTACCACTCTGCCTGGGCCCGGCCCGGCCACTAATCATTAAGGAATATGGGCTGATTCATTAAATATTACCACTCTGCCTGGGCCCGGCCACTAATCATTAAGGAATATGGGCTGATTCATTAAATATTACCACTCTGCCTGGGCCCGGCCCGGCCACTAATCATTAAAGAATATGGGCTGATTCATTAAATATTACCACTCTGCCTGGGCCCGGCCACTAATCATTACGGAATATGGGCTGATTCATTAAATACTACCACTCGGCCTGGGCCCGGCCACTAATCATTAAGGAATATGGGCTGATTCATTAAATATTACCACTCTGCCTGGGCTCGGCCACTAATCATTAAGGAATATGGGCTGATTCATTAAATACTACCACTCTGCCTGGGCCCGGCCACTAATCATTAAGGAATATGGGCTGATTCATTAAATACTACCACTCTGCCTGGGCCCGGCCCGGCCACTAATCACTAACATTATAAACACGGTACCAGACATTATAAACACGGTACCAGACATTATAAACACGGTACCAGACATTATAAACACGGTACCAGACATTATAAAACAGGGTAATTCACATTATAAACACGGTACCAGACATTATAAACAGGGTACCAGACATTATAAACACGGTACCAGACATTATAAACACGGTACCAGACATTATAAACATGGTAATTCACATTATAAACACGGTAACAGACATTATAAACAGGGTGACAGACATTATAAACAGGGTGACAGACATTATAAACAGGGTGACAGACATTATAAACACGGTGACAGACATTATAAACAGGGTAACAGACATAAGTCATAGACTGTTTTCTCTGCTACCGCCCGCCAAGCGGTACCAGAGTGCCAAGTCTCGGTCCAAAATGTACCTTTTATGGGGGCAATAATGCCCTTTATTTAATATATAATTGGGCACTATTGGAATTAAGCCACAGCAGTTTGTAAAAGAAAAAGCACTGACATATTTGATCCCATTTCTGTAGAGGTGTGGGCAGAATGTTTGGGCAGAATGTTTGGGCAGAATGTTTGGGCAGAATGTTTGGGCATAATGTTTGGGCAGAAGGTTTTAATATTTTCCAGTGACTTGTATGCTGCCTATAGTGAGTGCCTGTCTGCGCATTCTGCAAGATTGATCGTTTGTTGTCTACACTGTCCAGATTTACGAACTGGACTGTGGAGGCATACTGGAGGTCTGGTGTGTAGAGCTGACACAACCCGTCCTGGCTGGATGTTTATTCTCGCCCTGCAAATGCGGGGCGGTGGCACAGGACTTACTGGGCTGTGTAGACTCACCGGAAACACAGTACGCAAAGCCGGCGCAGGATATCCTGGGCCAAGGAGGTACACTGGAGACCAGGAGCGCTGAGCCGGCACCCTCCTTCCTGGCTGGATGCCCATTCTAGCCCGGCCAATCCGAGGAGCTGGAATAGAGCGCACCGGGCTAGAATAGCGCACTCGAGCCGTGTACCTTCATATCGTCGCTGTTCCTCTATTCTCCGGTATTTTTCCTCGTAGTATCGCCGTTCCGCTTTCGCTGCCTCTAACTCCTCCTGAGGATGACGATACTCCCCGGCTGTGTCCAGGGTCCTGCGCCATCTAATATCTCCTCCCAGGTCCATCTCCCCATTAAGCGCTATTCCTCCTTTTCACGCTGCTTAGTCCTTGTAGTGTGGGTTGTTCTGTCACGGTCGTCATAATGAGGAGACCAAGGCGCAGCGTGATAAGCGTACATAACTATTTTAATGAACAGAACGACCACTGAACAGAACAGCCCGTGAAGCTATATAACTACTGCAAACAGGCAACTAAACATAGAATAACAACCCACAAACTATGCATTGAATATGGCTACCTAAATATGGTCCCCAATCAGAGACAACGATAAACAGCTGCCTCTGATTGAGAACCAATCTAGGCAACCATAGACATATAAACACCGAGACTAGCACAACCCCATAAACATACAAAAAACCCTAGACAGGGCTATCTACACAAATCACCCTCGTCACACCCTGACCTAACCAAATAATAAAGAAAACAAAGTTAACTGAGGTCAGGGCGTGACACTTAGTCATCTCAGCTTACTCACTTACTTATGGAGCTGCCTACTCCTGATGATTCATTTCAAATCATATGAGCAAAAAATATGTCGATTTATCTGGGAGGCTGAACCAGACAAAATAAAACGTGCCTATCTATATAATGAATATGAATTGGGTGGGTTGACATTATTAAATATAAAAGCACTAAACCTCACTAAATGCTTCACTTATACAACTGTCTGCCTGTCCATAACAAAAGATCACCACTGGAGGAATAAAAATACATCAATAGGAAAGTATACCAGTTTCAAATATTGCACTACATATTGAAATAACGTTTTCTCAGATCCCGTACCAGCCTCACCATCCACACCGTTTATTTTAGTCTTTGCTATTGAGTGCAACTCACTTGGCCTCCTCCAGCTCCTCTGTGCGTTGGATGGCATCAGTTTCATACTTAGTCCTCCACTGAGCCACCTCACTGTTGGCCTTGGACATGCCGCGCTGCAGCTCTGCCTTGGCCTCCTGCTCCTCCTCAAACTGCTCTCTCAGGAGATCACAGTCATGGAGGGCAGACTGGACACCATGAGCCAGTGCATTTTTAGCCAGAGAGAGAAAGAAAGACAAAGAGAGATTAGAGAGAGAGAGTAAAACAGATGACAGTAGAAGTCTCTGAGAGAGGCGTAGAAACAGTCTATGTGTAGATAAAGCTCTAAACTGGAAGGTGGTTTCCATTTAGGATGCCTTACCTTGACCTCCTCCTCAATCAGTCTCTTCAGCTCCTCCACCTGCTGGGTGAAGGCCTGTTTACCTCTGGTCAGCTGAGACACCAGGGCTTCCTTCTCCTCCAGCTGGCGGCCAAACTCACCTGCCGGGAAAGAGGGAAATCTTGTTAATGAGTCATTCTTTCAAGATTGAAATTTTATTTTGAGGAATCGTAGTGCAGAAACTGTGTGGACTGAATTTACAGCCCCGACACATGTTATTGTGAGGTGAGGTATACTGAGGTGAACTATATTGGTTTGTTGTTCATTGTTGAAGGTACCATTTTCTGTAAGGAGTCTGGCCCTCTGTCCGCTGATGTCGTTGACCTGGCGAGCATTCTCATCATTCTTCGTCTTGAGCTCGCTCAGCTGGTCCTCAAGAGTACGGCACATCTTCTCCAGATTGCCCTGTTAGTGAAACATGTGGGACTGTCAACTTCAGTTATTGAATAGTAATTTAGTTGACCCTCAACACTGCTTGACCAAACCATCACTACCCACCTTAGCCTTGGCGACGGCCTCCATGTTGCTGGAGAGATCATCAATCTCCATCTTGTACTCGCTCTTCTCCTTCTCCAGCTTCTGCTTGACGTGCTGCAGGTTGTCGATCTGCTCCCGGAGCTCAGCCACACTGTCGGCCTGCTTCTTGCGCAGAGTGGCGGCTGTGGCCTCATGCTGCAGGGTGGACTCTTCAAGATCACGACGCAGCTTCTGGAACTCAGCCTCGCGCTTCTTGTTCATCTCAATCTGAGCAGCAGTGGCGCCTCCGGCCTCCTCAAGTCTCTCGCTGATCTCCTCAAGTTCCCTGGAGAGATCGGCCCTCTGCTTCTCAACCTTGGCCCTGGCAGCACGCTCAGCCTCAATTTCCTCCTCCAGCTCCTCAATACGGGCCTAGAAAAAGGGTCAGGAGCAGGGGGAATGAACACTACAATACAGTAGAAACAATTGAACCTCACTACATAATAATAGCATGTACTGTATATTTAGCATAAATGTGTTTATACATAACCAGCTACACTAAAATATTTACTATATTCATTAGACAGTGGCGCATGCAGGAACCAAACTAACAACGGTAAGAAGCAACATCATGTCGTCCACTTGCTGTTTCAGCTTGGTCTTGGCCTTGGTCAGAGTGTTGACTTTGTCCTCCTCTGCCTGCAGGTCATCCAGTGTCTGCTGGTGTGCCTCTTGGAGGGCTTTCTTCTCCTTGGTCAGCTTGGCAACACTCTCATCCATAGACGCCATCTCCTCTGTCAGGTTTTTAACCTGAAAACGGCCACAACAAACGTTGTTTTTGGTCACTTCACCATAAGTGGTTTTAATTAAATGGATAATAGAAATGTGTCAACAAGTACTGTACTATAGATTCAACACTAGATGGCACTGTACTCCTGCCAGTGGACTGAATGGAAATCAGAAACGAGGGGGGAGCAGAACATGTAATGAATGTGGGGAGGACACCACAACTGAAATTACACTATTTTGTGTCTTAATTTTTACTGCACTCAAAAAAAGACTTGAATTACATTTCTGTTTTGAGTTGATTATTCTTTGGATTATTGTTTGGTTAGACTGTCTACAAGACCTTGTTTTCAGTGGCGTGCTTCTCCTTCTCCACTTTGGCCAAGGTGAGCTCCAGGTCATCAATGTCCTTCTTCAGCTCAGAGCACTCGTCCTCCAGCTTCCTCTTCTTGGCAGTCAACTCAGCATTCATCTCCTCCTCGTCCTCCAGCCTCTCAGTCGTCTCTTTGAGTTTGGCCTCCAGCTGGATCTTGCTCTTGATGAGCCCCTCACACCTTTCCTCAGCATCGTTCAGATTCTCTGAATCCTGGTTTCAGAACAAGAGAAAAAAAACGGTGTTTTCACTTGGTGTATCAAAATATATACTTCATTTAGTCAAATAAGTGAGAGCAAATCAATTTAAATGCATGACATATATATCACATGCCAAAAAAGATCATCAAGGACTTCAACCGCCTGTTCACCCCGCTATCATCCAGAAGGTGAGGTCAGTACAGGTGTGTCAAAGCAGGGACAGAGAGACTGAAAAACAGCTTCTATCTCAAGGCCATCAGACTGTTAAACAGCCATCACTAGCCGGTTACTACCCGGTTACTCAACCCTGCACCTTAGAGGCGGCTGCCCTATGTACATAGACCTGGCATCACTGGCCACTTTAATAATCGAACATTGATCCATCCTTGAAGAGGAGTGCACGTCTGGGGGGGGGGGGGACATACTGTTTTACCCACTTCATATCTACAGTATATACTGTATTCTAGTCACCTTAGTGGCTGCTGCACTACGTGCATAGACCTGTCATCACTGTTCTATGTACTTCATATGTATATACTGTATTCTAGTCACCTTAGTGGCTGCTGCACTACGTGCATAGACCTGTCATCACTGTTCTATGTACTTCATATGTATATACTGTATTCTAGTCACCTTAGTGGCTGCTGCACTACGTGCATAGACCTGTCATCACTGTTCTATGTACTTCATATGTATATACTGTATTCTAGTCACCTTAGTGGCTGCTGCACTACGTGCATAGACCTGTCATCACTGTTCTATGTACTTCATATGTATATACTGTATTCTAGTCACCTTAGTGGCTGCTGCACTACGTGCATAGACCTGTCATCACTGTTCTATGTACTTCATATGTATATACTGTATTCTAGTCACCTTAGTGGCTGCTGCACTACGTGCATAGACCTGTCATCACTGTTCTATGTACTTCATATGTATATACTGTATTCTAGTCACCTTAGTGGCTGCTGCACTACGTGCATAGACCTGTCATCACTGTCCTATGTACTTCATATGTATATACTGTATTCTAGTCACCTTAGTGGCTGCTGCACTACGTGCATAGACCTGTCATCACTGTCCTATGTACTTCATATGTATATACTGTATTCTAGTCACCTTAGTGGCTGCTGCACTACGTGCATAGACCTGTCATCACTGTCCTATGTACTTCATATGTATATACTGTATTCTAGTCACCTTAGTGGCTGCTGCACTACGTGCATAGACCTGTCATCACTGTCCTATGTACTTCATATGTATATACTGTATTCTAGTCACCTTAGTGGCTGCTGCACTACGTGCATAGACCTGTCATCACTGTCCTATGTACTTCATATGTATATACTGTATTCTAGTCACCTTAGTGGCTGCTGCACTACGTGCATAGACCTGTCATCACTGTCCTATGTACTTCATATGTATATACTGTATTCTAGTCACCTTAGTGGCTGCTGCACTACGTGCATAGACCTGTCATCACTGTCCTATGTACTTCATATGTATATACTGTATTCTAGTCACCTTAGTGGCTGCTGCACTACGTGCATAGACCTGTCATCACTGTTCTATGTACTTCATATGTATATACTGTATTCTAGTCACCTTAGTGGCTGCTGCACTACGTGCATAGACCTGTCATCACTGTCCTATGTACTTCATATGTATATACTGTATTCTAGTCACCTTAGTGGCTGCTGCACTACGTGCATAGACCTGTCATCACTGTCCTATGTACTTCATATGTATATACTGTATTCTAGTCACCTTAGTGGCTGCTGCACTACGTGCATAGACCTGTCATCACTGTCCTATGTACTTCATATGTATATACTGTATTCTAGTCACCTTAGTGGCTGCTGCACTACGTGCATAGACCTGTCATCACTGTCCTATGTACTTCATATGTATATACTGTATTCTAGTCACCTTAGTGGCTGCTGCACTACGTGCATAGACCTGTCATCACTGTTCTATGTACTTCATATGTATATACTGTATTCTAGTCACCTTAGTGGCTGCTGCACTACGTGCATAGACCTGTCATCACTGTTCTATGTACTTCATATGTATATACTGTATTCTAGTCACCTTAGTGGCTGCTGCACTACGTGCATAGACCTGTCATCACTGTTCTATGTACTTCATATGTATATACTGTATTCTAGTCAAGGCCATCCTATTCAATTATTGTTCATATGTATATACTGTATTCTAGACAATACTGTATTCTGCATCCTATTCAATTATTGTTGATACCTGTTGGTATGTGTGCGATTGTGTCTGTGTACTTGTGTGTCTAAATGTGCTCTGATGAGGGTTGTTGCTCACTCACAGATGCGACTTGAAGCGCCAGGTCATTCTTCTACTGCACCATGGCCACCATCTTTTCCTCCAACTCCTTCTTCTTGGCCAGAGCCTTGGCCAGGTCCGACGTCATCTTCTCATAGTTCTCCTTCATGTTGGCCAGCTCCTTCTCAGTCTCAGCGCTCTGCAGCAGGGGCTTGATCTTGAAGTACAACTTCATCCATGGCCAGGTTTTCACATTCATGAATGAACGGATGTTGTACTGGATGGTGAAGACGGAATCTCTGGTCCACAGAAAGGATAGAGTGACATGGTGAGTGACGTGGTGAGTGACGTGGTGAGTGACGTGGTGAGTGACGCGGTGAGTGACGCGGTGAGTGACGCGGTGAGTGACGCGGTGAGTGACGCGGTGAGTGACACGGTGACTGACACGGTGACTGACACGGTGAGTGACACGATGAGTGACACGGTGAGTGACACTGTGAGTGACACGGTGAGTGACGTGGTGAGTGACACGGTGAGTGACACGGTGAGTGACACGGTGAGTGACATGGTGACTGACATGGTGACTGACATGGTGAGTGACATGCTTAAAGATCTCCTCCAGTGTTTTTGTTTTTTACTTTTCCTGTGGAAGACGATATCCCAAGTATAAATACAGTAAAGTACACACACTAAAGGGTAAAAATATATGTCTGGAAGAAAATAGTTTTTTTGTTTTATACAACTGCAAACTTCAAGGAGTGGCATTCCCAGTATTCCTTAACTGGAAAAGTACAAAATAAAATCACTGGATGACGTCTTTAAAGCTACATTCTGCGATTCGAAGAATAACAAAAAGGGGACTCCACCACTTTTTGCGTACAGCTGAGGAATGAGGCTCGGGAAATGAAATCCCTCTTAAATGTCTAAACGGAGCTTGAGATGAAAGAACTGATAGGTGATGTTAAGATAACGAGGCATTTCATATTATTCCAGAATTAATGGGTAAAAATCACTTATTTAAATAACAATTGAACAGCTTGCTAAATCCCAACCTGCTGCTTTAATAGAATATTATAACATGTACTTTCTCATCCTGAACAACTCACAGCATATTCAGTACACAATCATTATGCATTACATACAAGAGGTTGACAAAATTGTTTGCCAAGATGTCTACTCTTCCTCACCTCCTCTCCATCATCTTGGTGAACTCTCTCCTCATGAGGAATCCACGGCTGAGAGCCTGGACCATGCCGACCAGAGAGGCCAGCTTCTCATCTCTCATCTCCTCCAGGACACCCAGCAGACCGGCTTTGAAGAACACCTGACACAGGTTGACATGGTCAATTATGGAACCACAGTCAGGTGGTACCAGATAGAAAGGTTGAATCCAAAGAGAGGAACAAAACCACTAGATTGATTTGAACAACATAAACGTTGTAATCCTTACAAACAAACCATGAGATTCGTTATGAGTTGTAAGTTATTGTATAGTTGTAGATGAATAATGTACACTGATATAGATAACTGCAGACATACCATTCTGACATAATGCACAAGATAATGAATTGACTACAATGTTTCTTCACATTTTTAAGAAATAATTACAAGATGGACAGATCAACCGGAGAGACATTTAATGGTTAGAGTTTAAATTATCATTGAAGTTGTGTTTTAGTTGGCATCTTTTGCTGGGGGCTTTTGACTGACCTTGGTGTGTCCAAACTTGTAGTCCTCATGATTCACATCAATGGACCCAAGCAGCTTCTCAGAAGCCTTCTTGTTGTCCATGAACTGGCCCTCGGGGATGACGCTGGCATTCAGTACTTTGTACCTGAATCAGGAGAAATGTTAAACATGAGTCAAGTTGTAATGGGTTGGTTAAGCCTATTCTGATGCTGGGAAAACCCTTGGAGAAGATATTTCTGTGTGTGTGTGTGTGTGTGTGTGTGTGTGTGTGTGTGTGTGTGTGTGTGTGCGCGTGTGTGTGTGTGCGCGTGTGTGTGTGTGTGTGTGTGTGTGTGTGTGTGTGTGTGTGTGTGTGTGTGTGTGTGTGTGTGTGCGTGTGTGTGCGTGTGTGTGTGTGTGTGTGCGTGTGTGTGTTTACCTCTGCTTGAAGTCAGCATAGATGATTCTACTGGATAACCAGGAAGTTCTCCATCAGACCTGGAAACACAAACCAAATCTCTTTAAATACTCATAAACAGGTTAAAGACTGGTTTGTTAGTGTTACTGATACTGTACTGACAAGATGTCATATTTAACTCAACATCTATTTGTACCTGGAGTCTTTGACTCGTTGGGGATCAGGCAGCGTACAAAGTGAGGATGAGTGCTCCTCAAGTTGGTCATCAGCTTATGTAAGTTCTCCTGTAGGAGGGTTACAAACCATGTTCTCAGAAATCATTTATGATAGTCACTACAGCTGAATATCCACATTTTAAAAGCTCACCCTGAACTGGGAGGACACAGTCTGCATGGAACCACCCTTCTTCTTGCCTCCTTTCTTGGTTGTATCTGTTATAATGGAGAAAAGTTCAATATAATTATAAATGAGAGGGATCTCAGGTTATCTTCACACGTATCTTAATGCAAATGCTGCCAATGAGATTGTGTAAAATAACACCTATTGTATGAGTAAATTAACCCAGTAAATCACCCTGACAAATTGTGATACATTTAAAGCAGCAATCAGCAGTTGAAACAATAACAAAGCTTGTTCCCTGCCCCTGTTTTGATAAAAAAAACTGAGAAATGGTCTGGAGAAACATAACCACTCAAATTTATAAACAGATCTATGTATTCAAGGACTGACCATTCATGATATCAAAATGATAGTTTTAATAATGTTTTGAGGCTGTGAAGTGCATGTTTCCCTTTACTTTGCTTACAAGCATACGAGTAAAAGCTGATATTTCGGCTTCTGATGGGGTACAACGGCTGAACTAAGCTGATGTTCTTCAAGAACGAATGGGTACATGTCTTCAGTCCACAAATGGATGTAGCAACTGCAGACTGACCCTTTAAAGAGAATAGGACTGATTTGTAATTAGTTCTTCATGAAATATTTTGATGTTCTGCTCGTCTTACCCTCAGGTGGGGCAGCGACATACAGGGTCGCCATCAGTTTGACTGAGGACTTCCCGTACAGCTGAAGAACTGAGTCGTTCAGGGGGTCCTTGTTCTTCTCCAGCCAGCCAGTGATGTTGTAGTCCACAGTGCCGGCGTAGTGAACCAGGGAGAAGTGGGCCTCTGCCTTGCCTTTGGCTGGCTTGGGCTTCTCAAACGCCTTGGTTTTGCCAAGATGCTGGGAGTACAGCTTGTCCTTGAAGGTAGTGTCTGAAGACTTGGGGAACATGCACTCCTCTTCAAGGATGGAGAAGATGCCCAATGGCTTTACGAAAAGAGATATACATCAAATTAGTGATGTTTACATTTAGGATCACATGTATTCCTTTAGCAAATACGCTATTATCAGAGTATCTTCATTTAGTGGCACAATAGGAAACATATTGAGTTCTCAACAGTCGTACCATGTGATAATATCTCCATTTGAACTTTGCTGTTGAGGTCCATTATAATCCTGACAGACAGCTTACCTTCTCAATAAGCTCAATGCAGGCAGCCAAGTCCATGCCGAAGTCAATGAAGGCCCAGACAATTCCCTCCTTCTTGTACTCCTCTTGTTCCAGGACGAACATGGTGTGGTTGAAAAACTGTTGCAGTTTCTCATTGGTGAAGTTGATGCACAGCTGCTCCATGCTGTTGTACTGTTGAAGGAATTTCAGAAGGGATCATTTCATCATCATACAAGGCTGTAATCCCTCTCAATCACAACAAATTGTCTTGTTCTGGTCTCAGACTCACGTCAAAGATCTCAAACCCGGCAATGTCGAGCACACCGATGTAGAACTGCCTTGGATTCTTGGTGTCCAACATCTCGTTGATACGGATGACCATCCACAAGAACATCCTCTCATAGATGGACTTGGCCAGAGCTGAGACTGAGTTATTAACCTGCAATAATAATACCTCAAATGAATACATGAGATATTGACCATGTCTAGTGACAAGGTGAAAAGAGCTTGGGGAAAACATCATCACTATTCAAAACAAGCAATTCACTCATCACCAAAAGATGTATGGTGCTCAGAAAATGGTAAAAGCTGTGTTTGGCCACCTTACCTGAGGCACAGTCTGTCCCTTGGTCACATACTCGTTGCCGACCTTCACTCTGGGGTAGCAGAGAGCCTTCAACATCTCAGCTGAGTTCAGGCCCAGCAGGTAGCCGATTTTATCAGCCACTGCAGAGAGAACCAACAACAACAGACTCAGAAACACAAGATTACCTGATTCTGATGTCACACCGACAAAAGGTCTAGGTTTTGACCGGTCCAGGACTACCTGACATGATGACTCCTTGCTGTCCCCAGTCCACCTGGCCGTGCTGCTGCTCCAGTTTCAACTGTTCTGCCTTATTATTATTCGACCATGCTGGTCATTTCTGAACATTTGAACATCTTGGCCATGTTCTGTTATAATCTCTACCCGGCACAGCCAGAAGAGGACTGGCCACCCCACATAGCCTGGTTCCTCTCTAGGTTTCTTCCTCGGTTTTGGCCTTTCTAGGGAGTTTTTCCTAACCACCGTGCTTCTACACCTGCATTGCTTGCTGTTTGGGGTTTTAGGCTGGGTTTCTGTACAGCACTTTGAGATATCAGCTGATGTACGAAGGGCTATATAAATAAATTTGATTTGATTTGGACCCACAACCATAATTTTAAATCATTTCTTGAGGTTGGAATTTGGTCTCTATAAATGATCTCCTGCCAGACTTTGATGAGGCTCTGTCTGTCTTACACGTTGTATATCTATGAGTGGGACTGGGACTAATGTTTATATATTGTATATCTATGAGTGGGACTGGGAATGGGACTAATGTTTATATATTGTATATCTATGAGTGGGACTGGGAATGGGACTAATGTTTACATATTGTATTTCTATGAGTGGAACTGGGACTAATGTTTACATATTGAATATCTATGAGTGGGACTGGGACTAATGTTTACATATTGTATATCTATGAGTGGGACTGGGACTAATGTTTACATATTGTATATCTATGAGTGGGACTGGGACTAATGTTTACATATTGTATATCTATGAGTGGGACTGGGAATGGGACTAATGTTTATATATTGTATATCTATGAGTGGGACTGGGAATGGGACTAATGTTTACATATTGTATATCTATGAGTGGGACTGGGAATGGGACTAATGTTTACATATTGTATATCTATGAGTGGGACTGGGTATGGGACTAATGTTTATATATTGTATATCTATGAGTGGGACTGGGAATGGGACTAATGTTTACATATTGTATATCTATGAGTGGGACTGGGAATGGGACTAATGTTTACATATTGTATATCTATGAGTGGGACTGGGAATGGGACTGTTTACATATTGTATATCTATGAGTGGGACTGGGAATGGGACTAATGTTTACATATTGTATATCTATGAGTGGGACTGGGACTAATGTTTACATATTGTATATCTATGAGTGGGACTCACCCTCTGTGCCGTCTGGCTCGGCCTGCTCCTCACGCTGCTTCTGCTTGAATTTCAAGTTGCCATGGTGCAGTACAGCTCCTGTCAGCTTGTAGATGCTATTTTTCTCATCATTGCTGAAGCCCAGGATTGTAATGGCATCCTGGCATTAGACAGGAAGTACAACAGTGATGAACTGAACGGTAGTTTGTTCACATACAGAACACTACAGTTCTGTTCTCTCACCAGAACAAATGGGATGGACATTTGACTGGCTTCTCAGATCCACGTGATGACACTTGACCAACACAGGTAGATGACAGCACAAAATACATTTGACACAGTTCCACAGGGACTTAGTGACACTCTCTTGTGGATGTCTTACATGTACAGTATGGGCCTCACGGTGAAGTGTGAAGGCATGAAGAGTTCCTTGAGATACACGCCGAACTAACAATAAGGCAGAATAAAACAAAATCCATGAAAATTCCCAGCTGCCACCAAGTTGGAATTGCACAGTGCATTCAGTGTGTATGGTGGTCCTACCCATTCCATATATAGAACATGATGAACCCTTTGTTTGACTCACGTCTGTGGCATCCAGCTCTTCCTTGTCGTTGATGCTGGCCACAGTGATCTGACCCTGACTGCACATGGGGAAGTCGTAGGGGTTGGTGGTGATGAGCGACATTTCTATGGACAACAGAGGATCCTGTAAATCTATACTGTATCTCTATCCTGTACCTCTATCCTGTACCTCTATCCTGTACCTCTATCCTGTACCTCTATCATTAACAAATATCCCCTCTCATCGACTCATTCCTATGCGTAGCCTAATCCATTCATAATGTAATATATCACACCCAAGTGACACAACATATTGCTGTAGAAACATTTTCTCAAGTGAGATTTTAGTAAAAAACGTACGTAATCAGGACGGACTGGTTCTCCTGGTCTGCAACAAAACAACATATTGATTATCATACTCAAGCAACACTATGGGGACATTATTGAATTCATAGCATCATCATGGTTCCAGCTATATTAATGTTCAAATAGGGTGACATTTAGACAGAAATGTATTGTGTAGAACATATATGACTGTCTGTCAGGTAGAATAGAGAATCACGTCAGCTCTATTCAATACATTTCTATCAGCAATGTTCAGAACATTTCACCTGAATCCCCCCTGTTTGTTCGGTGTCCACCCAGCACATCAGTACAAGAAGCCCCATAGAGGGGAGCTGCTGGATGCACTAGTTGAGCAGATGCCACTGTTATTAGACACAAGATATTTACTTGGCGTGTTTGTGGGTGGAGAGAACATCAACACCATGCAGACTAAGAGTTTATGACATTCAAAGTTATTTTAATGTGCAAAGATCTGGCATGATATTCAACCTGTGTTTTGGTATCCGAGGGACATAGTGCTGGTGTGGAATAAGAACCTGCACACCATGTGGATGGGGGCTGTCCAGAACAGGAGTTGCAGGCTTCTGAGACACTCGTTAACTGCCAGATGTCATTAAACCGTTGAGTAAACTGTCATAATAAAACTGTCATTGTACATAGTTAAAATATTTTGGCTGAATCTTGGGAGTATCGGACAGTAACTCTTGATCCAAGACATTTTAATGGTGCTTTCAACGACTTACACTCTTCTCGCCAAGCAGGGTAGCCTAGTGGTTAGAGCGTTGGACTAGTAACCGGAAGGTTGCAAGTTCAAATCCCCGAGCTGACAAGGTACAAATCTGTCGTTCTGCCCCTGAACAGGCAGTTAACCCACTGTTCCTAGGCCGTCATTGAAAATAAGAATTTGTTCTTAACTGACTTGCCTGGTTCAATAAAGGTTAAATAAAAAATACATATTCTGTTTTGTTGTACAGCGATAAATCAGTGGAGAAAAAAAAGATGTTTCAATGTAAATAGTAAATTTTAACCCACTTGCAAGCAGTTTAATCACCACAGACAGGAGTTTTCCTGAGACACGCAAGAGCTTTGGCACACGGCAGCACTTTATACATGATTCAATCCATTAAAATGTCACAGCCAGTCAAAATACATGACATGTCACATGCCGTGGCATGGATCCCTAAAACAACCAAGCTGGACCCCTAAAACAACCAAGCTAGACCCCTAAAACAACCAAGCTGAGTCCCTAAAACAACCAAGCTGGGTCCCTAAAACAACCAAGCTGGGTCCCTAAAACAACCAAGCTGGATCCCCAAAACAACCAAGCTGGATCCCTAAAACAACCAAGCTGGATCCCTAAAACAACCAAGCTGAGTCCCTAAAACAACCAAGCTGGACCCCTAAAACAACCAAGCTGGACCCCTAAAACAGCCAAGCTGGACCCCTAAAACAACCAAGCTGGACCCCTAAAACAACCAAGCTGGACCCCTAAAACAACCAAGCTGGATCCCTAAAACAACCAAGCTGGAGCCCTAAAACAACCAAGCTGGACCCCTAAAACAACCAATCTGGGTCCCTAAAACAACCAAGCTGGATCCCTTAAACAACCATCTGGATCCCTAAAACAACCAAGCTGGGTCCCTAAAACAACCAAACTGGATCCCTAAAACAACCAAGCTGGACTTCATTCAGATCTTATTTTTCAGGTCACATATCAAATCAATTCAGTTCAATTCAAAGGGCTTTAATGGCATGGGGAAACATATGTTAACATTGCCAAAGCAAGTGAAATAGATAATAAACAAAAAAGTGAAATAAACAATTAAAACATCAACAGTTAATATTACCCTCATAAAAGTTCCAAAAGAATAAAGACATTACAAATGTCATATTATGTCTATATACAGTGTTGTAATTATGCGTAAATAGTTCAAGTCCAAAAGGGAAAAGAAATAAGCATAAATATGGGTTGTATTTACAACGGTGTTTGTTCTTCACTGGTTGCCCTTTTCTTGAGGTAACAGATCACACATCTTGCTGCTGTGATATCTACTGGGTAAAATTCCACAGTGTGACATGGGAGATAATCAAAACTGGATTTGTTTTCAAATTCATTGTGGGTCTGTGTAATCTCAGGGAGATATGTGCCTCTAATATATCATGACAAGTCTGTTACGGGGGCCAACGTCAGCAATGAGAGGACCTCGTGGTCGACCAATAAGGTCTAAATAATGTGCTGTCCTGAACCGGATCTCTCTGTGATCCACATTACAGGTTATGAGGTCTAAATAATGTGCTGTCCTGAACCGGACCTCTCTGTGGTCCACATTACAGGTTATGAGGTCTAAATAATGTGCTGTTCTGACCCGGACCTCTCTGTGGTCCACATTACAGGTTATGAGGTCTAAATAATGTGCTGTTCTGAACCGGATCTCTCTGTGATCCACATTACAGGTTATGAGGTCTAAATAATGTGCTGTTCTGACCCGGACCTCTCTGTGGTCCACATTACAGGTTATGAGGTCTAAATAATGTGCTGTTCTGAACCGGATCTCTCTGTGATCCACATTACAGGTTATGAGGTCTAAATAATGTGCTGTTCTGAACCAGACCTCTCTGTGGTCCACATTACAGGTTATGAGGTCTAAATAATGTGCTGTTCTGAACCGGACCTCTCTGTGTTCCACATTACAGGTTATGAGGTCTAAATAATGTGCTGTTCTGACCCGGATCTCTCTGTGGTCCACATTACAGGTTATGAGGTCTAAATAATGTGCTGTTCTGAACCGGATCTCTCTGTGATCCACATTACAGGTTATGAGGTCTAAATAATGTGCTGTTCTGACCCGGACCTCTCTGTGGTCCACATTACAGGTTATGAGGTCTAAATAATGTGCTGTTCTGAACCGGATCTCTCTGTGATCCACATTACAGGTTATGAGGTCTAAATAATGTGCTGTTCTGAACCAGACCTCTCTGTGGTCCACATTACAGGTTATGAGGTCTAAATAATGTGCTGTTCTGAACCGGACCTCTCTGTGTTCCACATTACAGGTTATGAGGTCTAAATAATGTGCTGTTCTGACCCGGATCTCTCTGTGGTCCACATTACAGGTTATGAGGTCTTTTCAGCACACAGTGTGAAGTCAATGGAGGGCTGAATGTAATATTCAACTCGGACATTTACAAGGAGAAACACATGGATCAATTAGCCGTTGTGTTTTTCTATCAAGCTTTACAGATCTTTAGACAAACATACAACATGTTACATACAAGTAGTAGTCCACACACCAGACTCGTCCTGGCCAAGCCTTTAGAAGAGTCTGGGGGAGCAGGGGACTCGTCCTGGCCAAGCCTTTAGAAGAGTATGGGGGAGCAGGGGACTCGTCCTGGCCAAGCCTTTAGAAGAGTCTGGGGGAGCAGGGGACTCGTCCTGGCCAAGCCTTTAGAAGAGTCTGAGGGAGCAGGGGACTCGTCCTAGCCAAGCCTTTAGAAGAGTCTGAGGGAGCAGGGGACTCGTCCTGGGCAAGCCTTTAGAAGAGTCTGGGGGAGCAGGGGACTCGTCCTGGCCAAGCCTTTAGAAGAGTCTGGGGGAGCAGGGGACTCGTCCTGGCCAAGCCTTTAGAAGAGTCTGGGGGAGCAGGGGACTCGTCCTAGCCAAGCCTTTAGAAGAGTCTGAGGGAGCAGGGGACTCGTCCTGGCCAAGCCTTTAAAAGAGTCTGGGGGAGCAGGGGACTCGTCCTGGCCAAGCCTTTAGAAGAGTCTGGGGGAGCAGGGGACTCGTCCTGGCCAAGCCTTTAGAAGAGTCTGGGGGAGCAGGGGACTCGTCCTGGCCAAGCCTTTAGAAGAGTCTGGGGGAGCAGGGGACTCGTCCTGGCCAAGCCTTTAGAAGAGTCTGGGGAGCAGGGGACTCGTCCTGGCCAAGCCTTTAGAAGAGTCTGAGGGAGCAGGGGACTCGTCCTGGCCAAGCCTTTAGAAGAGTCTGAGGGAGCAGGGGACTCGTCCTGGCCAAGCCTTTAGAAGAGTCTGGGGGAGCAGGGGACTCGTCCTGGCCAAGCCTTTAGAAGAGTCTGGGGGAGCAGGGGACTCGTCCTGGCCAAGCCTTTAGAAGAGTCTGGGGGAGCAGGGGACTCGTCCTGGCCAAGCCTTTAGAAGAGTCTGGGGGAGCAGGGGACTCGTCCTGGCCAAGCCTTTAGAAGAGTCTGAGGGAGCAGGGGACTCGTCCTGGCCAAGCCTTTAGAAGAGTCTGGGGGAGCAGGGGACTCGTCCTGGCCAAGCCTTTAGAAGAGTCTGGGGGAGCAGGGGACTCGTCCTGGCCAAGCCTTTAGAAGAGTCTGGGGGAGCAGGGGACTCGTCCTGGCCAAGCCTTTAGAAGAGTCTGGGGGAGCAGGGGACTCGTCCTGGCCAAGCCTTTAGAAGAGTCTGGGGGAGCAGGGGACTCGTCCTGGCCAAGCCTTTAGAAGAGTCTGGGGGAGCAGGGGACTCGTCCTGGCCAAGCCTTTAGAAGAGTCTGGGGGAGCAGGGGACTCGTCCTGGCCAAGCCTTTAGAAGAGTCTGGGGGAGCAGGGGACTCGTCCTGGCCAAGCCTTTTGAAGAATCTGAGGGAGCAGGGGACTCGTCCTAGCCAAGCCTTTAGAAGAGTCTGGACAAGTGACAGCACAATCCACTAGATGGCCCGAGGCCAATGATCAACGTTTACAAGTGAAAAAGGAGTTGAATAGAATGAGTTGAATAGAAGGAGTTGAATAGAAGGAGTTGAATAGAAGGTGTTGAATAGAAGGTGTTGAATAGAAGTAGTTGAATAGAAGGAGTTGAATAGAAGGAGTTAAATAGAAGGTGTTGAATAGAAGGTGTTGAATAGAAGGAGTTGAACAGAAGGCGTTGAATAGAAGGAGTTGAATAGAAGGTGTTGAAAAGAAGGAGTTGAATAGAAGGTGTTGAATAGAGGGAGTTGAAGAGAAGGTGTTGAATAAAGGGAGTTGAATAGAAGGAGTTGAATAGAGGGAGTTGAATAGAAGGTTGTCCAGTTGAACTGCTGTTGTGGTAATATCCTTGACCTCTATGACCTTTATGGCAGCTGTTATATCTGGGATGACTGATGATAGAAACCTCTGCTTTATAGTCCAGCAACGTATCCCATGGAAAGGGACACATGCTGAGGGATTTGTCAAACTGTCATAATAACAGTCAACATTAATATCTCAATAATGATCGGAGTCAGCGTTCTTGAGTAGGCATATATATACGTATGTACAGTACCAGTCAAAGGTTTGGATTCGACACACCTCCTCATTCAAGGGTTTTTCTTTTATTTGTACTATTTTCTACATTGTAGAATAATAGTGAAGACATCAAAACTATGTAATAACACATATGGAATAATGTAGTAACCAAAAAAGTGTGGTCCAACTCATCCCAAACCATCTCAATTGTGTTGAGGTCGGTGATTGTGGAAGTCAGGTCATCTGATGCAGCACTCCATCACTCTCCTTCTTGGTCATATAGCCCTTACACAGCCTGTAGGTGTGTTGGGTCACTGTGCTGTTGAAAAACAAATGACAGTCCCAATAAGCGCAAACCAGATGGGATGGCGTATCGCTGCAGAATGCTGTGGTAGCCATGCTGGTTAAATGTGCCTTGAATTCTAAATAAATCACAGACAGTGTCACCAGAAAAGCACCCCCACACCATCACACCTCCTCCTCCATGCTTCACGGTGGGAACCACACAAGCGAGATCCTACGTTCACCTACTCTGCATCTCACAATGACACGCTGGTTGGAACAAAAAATAAAACATTTGGATTCATGAGACCGAAGTCTCTTCTCCTTCTTACAGGTGTCCTTTAGTAGCAGTTTCTTTGCAGCATTTCGATCATGATCATGCACACAATGTATATATCTCAGCCTCCAGTATTTATGCTGCAGTAGTTTATGTGTCGGGGGGCTAGGGTCAGTTTGTTATATCGGGAATACTTCTCCTGTCCTATTCGGTGTCCTGTGTGAATCTAAGTGTGCGTTCTCTAATTCTCTCCTTCTCTCTTTCTTTCTCTCTCTCAGGAGGACCTGAGCCCTAGGACCATGCCCCAGGACTACCTGACATGATGACTCCTTGCTGTCCCCAGTCCACCTGGCCGTGCTGTTGCTCCAGTTTCAACTGTTCTGCCTTATTATTATTATTAGACCATGCTGGTCATTTATGAACATTTGAACATCTTGGCCATGTTCTGTTATAATCTCCACCCGGCACAGCCAGAAGAGGACTGGCCACCCCACATAGCCTGGTTCCTCTCTAGGTTTCTTCCTAGGTTTTGGCCTTTCTAGGGAGTTTTTCCTAGCCACCGTGCTTCTACACCTGCATTGCTTGCTGTTTGGGGTTTTAGGCTGGGTTTCTGTACAGCACTTTGAGATATCAGCTGATGTACGAAGGGCTATATAAATACATTTGATTTGATTTGTATATAGATTCATATAGATTTGATAGATTTTACTATTGTGTTATTGACTGTACTTTGTTTATTCCATGTGTAACTCCTTTGTTTGTGTCGTACTGCTTTGCTTTATCTTGGCCAGGTCGCAGTTGTAAATGAGAACCTGTTCTCAAATGGCCTACCTAGTTAATAAAGGTGAAATAAATAGTTTTAAATGAAGGCCTGATTCACACAGTCTCCTCTGAACAGTTGATGTTGAGATATGTCTGTTACTTGAACTCTGTGAATGATTTATTTGGGCTGCAATTTCTGAGTTTGGTAACTCTAATGAACGTATCTTCTGCAGCAGAGGTGACACTGGTTCTTCCTTTCCTGTGGAGGTCCTCATGAGAGACAGTTTCATCATAGTGCTGGATAATTTTTTTGTTTTTGCGACTGCTCTTGAAGAAACTTTCAAAGTTCTTGAAATTTTCCCGGATTGACTGACCTTCATGTCTTATAGTAATAATGGACTGTCGTTTCTCCTTTTTGAGCTGTTCGTGATAATAATATGGACTTGGTCATTTACCAAATAGGGCTATGTTCTGTATACCACCCATACCTTGTCACGACACAACTGACGCACACCTGTTAATAATTGAAATTCATTCCAGGTGACTACCTCATGAATCTGGTTGAGAGAAATGCCAAGAGTGTGCAAAGCTGTCATCAAGGCAAAGGATGGCTTTCATAGTTTTGATGCCTTCACTATTATTCTACAATGTTGAAAATAGTTGTGTTTTTTTATATATATAAATAAAAACACATTGAATGAGTGGGTGTGTCCAAACTTTTGACTGGTACTGTATATCTTAAATGAGCACATTTTCATGAATAAGCCGATATAATCAACAAGCCCATTCAAAGGACCCGGAAGTATGACGCAGGACGACACCCCTTGCACATCGTATTAAGAGCAGCTGTAATGGGGCGCCATGGCGGTGCGGAAGGGACGTCATGAATAGGTCTCGCATCACCATCAGCACCCCCAAGGAATAATGTGTTTTTCACGCACGAACTCCATGTACTGGAAACAGCCCGACGCAACGACTAAGCCCTCAGTTACCCTGCTGCCGCCACTTCCTCACACACTCTCTTATCCTTTTAAAACACCAATGGGAATGTCTAAAAAAATGTTATCTTACCAAATGTAAATATGCACCACCTTGTAACCATCATCACGTGTTCCCAGAAGGCGTTGTTTCCATAGCAATCCAGTCTACTGGTGTGAAGACCTGACTGCAGGGTGTTAGCAAAGATATGTATGTTTCCCCTTTTCATCTGTGGTGAATGGTGGAGTCAAGAATCAATATCACGCTAGTTCATTTAACACTGATTCATTCATTTAAACACTGAGTAATGCTATGCATTTCATGAAATATAGAGTTTCTCGTGCTGGTACAAATGTGTACTTCTCATGCTATTTAAGATACAAACATTTTGAAATATTTTTAAATGTGTTTCCTTCTACACACACCTGGGTCTACTGTGGAGATTTCCCCTGTCAGTTTCCTATAGAGCGCGTGCACACACACACACACACACACACATACACACACACACCACAGTAGTCTAGCCAGCCCATGGAGAAGCCCTTGCTGAGTCCCGCATTGATCCCTGTTTCCTAAAACACTAACACACTTTGTCTACAAATAGACTGGCCAACCACCTGTCAGAGGAAGCATTCCCTACATGTTGACTCACAGAGGTCAGGGTGGAGAGGTTAACTGTGTTGAATAGTTATACTACATGTTGACTCACAGAGGTCAGGGTGGAAAGGTTAACTGTGGTTATTGAACTGTTTGTTTTGAACATTCTTCAGGCTCCTCCCATTTCCCTCCAGAATCTCTTTCAGGGATTCTACTAAACTAACATCTGGAATTGTTTAATAAGATGGTCATACCATGACTAATTTAGCTATTTCATTTTGAATTTTAGGAACCCTTTAGGTATACAAATTATATTTAAAAGTTGTCCTCTACTACAGTACTACAGCCCATAGATGCGAAAGTGCGACATAGTCGGATGTGGAGGATTGAGTCCAAGGCAAAGAACCGGATATTTCTAGATTAAATTGACAGATTTTTATGGGTAGTTTTTGAATTATGCTAATTATATTTAATCGGGGGCAGGGACATCGACCTTAGGGTGTAAACGATCTAGTTTGCTAGCACATTTTCTTGTCAAACTGTCAACTGAGTAGCAAGTGCCCAACATGAAAGAGACAAAAAAATGTTTTAAAAAAAAATCAAGTTTAACCGTTCATGACCATGAATTTGATTTGTTTCTGATTTCAAACCACCTATGAATGTGGTTCAAATCTGATTTGAAAATGGTCTGTGATATCCAGCATCCTTGGGATCCCGTTGAAGTTTACATTTAAAATGGTTTAAGTTAAGGGTTAAGGTTAGGGCTAGGTTTAGGGTAAGGATAAGGGTTAGGGTTAGGGTTAGAGTTTAGGGTAAGGATACGGGTTAGGGTTAGGGGTTTGGGTTAGAGTTTAGAGTAAGGATAAGGGTAGGGGTTTGGGTTTGGGTTAGGGTTAGGGGTTTGGGGAAGGCGTTTGGGTTAGAGTAAGGATAAGGGTAGGGGTTAGGGTTAGGGTTAGGGGTTGGGGTTTGGGTTAGGGTTGTAGTTTAGGGTAAGGATAGGGGTAGGGGTTAGGGTTAGAGTGTAGGGTAAGGATAAGGGTAGGGGTTAGGTTTAGGGTAAGGATAAGGTTAGGGGTTTAGGGTAGGGACGTCCCAAGGACCCCAGGTAGCACTGACCATTGAACATGTCAGATTCCATCTGCTTTTGGGCTTTTCAGACTGCAAGAAAAAGATCAGATTGGTGTCAGATATGTGAACCAATAGGATTATGGAGCGAGAGGGTTAGGGTTAGGGTTAGGGTTAGATCAGATTGGTGTCAGATATGTGAACCAATAGGATTATGGAGCGAGAGGGTTAGGGTTAGATCAGATTAGTGTCAGATATGTGAACCAATAGGATTATGGATCGAGAGGGTTAGGGTTAGGGTTAGATCAGATTGGTATCAGATATGTGAACCAATAGGATTATGGAGCGAGAGGGTTAGGGTTAGGGTTAGATCAGATTGGTGTCAGATATGTGAACCAATAGGATTATGGAGCGAGGGCAAGTTGAGCACACACATTGGACCCACATTGAAGACATTTCCATGTTGTGATTCTTTGATAGTTTCAGATTTAGTGTGGATTATGGATTCTGTGGATTAAGTGGATTATGGATTCTGTGGATTAAGTGGATTATGGATTCTGTGGATTATGGATTCTGTGGATTCTGTGGATTATGGATTCTGTGGATTCTGAAGAGGTTCTGAAAGAGGAAACAACTACCTGAGAGAGGAAGGTTAGCTGGAAAGCCACAGTCTGTATACCACATACATACATACATACATACATACATACATACATATATAAATGCGTACACACACACACACACACACACACACACACACACACACACACACGTAAAAGAAAAAAAGAGGAAAAAAAACGTTGTACCCCGGTTGAAGAAGGGGCTAGAAGAGTCTTATATGGTGAACTACCGAGTGGCACAGGACAGGCAAGTCCCATACTATTGAGGAAGAGTTCATTCTTCCTGCTGCCGCAGATATGGCTGGGACAATGCTGGGGGAAAAGGCCAGAAAAACTATACAGACAATGACCTCATCAAACAACACCGTTTAACGATGTATCAGTGACATGGAAGGAGATGTTTTGAAACAATTACTGCTTCGCATCCAAGCCAGTGAATTATATGCATTGCAGCTGGATGAGTCAACAGACGTGGTGGGCCTGGCACAGCTCCTGGGATATGTCCATTACGTTTACGGGGGGGGGGGTTCAATCAAGGAAGGCATCCTCTTCTGCAAACCACTCGAAATGAGAACAATATGAGAGGATATTTTTTAAATACTGGGCAGCTTTGTGAAATCAAATGGACTTTGTAGATGTCAAGATGTGTTGGTATTTGTACTGATGGCGCAAAATCTGCAACTTGGGTCCACTGCAGCATCTACCGAGAGGCTCTTGGGTCCACTGCAGCATCTACCGAGAGGCTCTTGGGTCCACTGCAGCATCTACCAAGAGGCTCTAGAGTCCACTGCAGCATCTACCAAGAGGCTCTTGGGTCCACTGCAGCATCTACCAAGAGGCTCTAGGGTCCACTGCAGCATCTACCAAGAGGCTCTAGGGTCCACTGCAGCATCTACCAAGAGGCTCTTGCTGCCAAGGGAATGCCTGACAGCTTGAAAGATGTTTTGGACACTACAGTGAAAATGGTTCACTTTGCTAAAGCAAGGCCCCTGAACTTGTGTATTTTCTGCACTGTGTAATGATGTGGGCAGCAACCATGTAACGCTTCTACAACAGACAGAAGTGCGCTGGTTCTCAAGGGACAAAGTATTGACAGGTTTTATTTAATTAAGAGACGAGCTGAAAGTTTTCTTTACTGATCATAATTTCACTTGTCTGACCGGTTGCATGATGACGAGATTCTCACACGACTGGCCTATCTGGGGGATGTTTTTTCTCACCTGAATGATCTGAATCTAGTATTACAGGGACTCTCTGCACTTACAGTGCCTTGCGAAAGTATTCGGCCCCCTTGAACTTTGCGACCTTTTGCCACATTTCAGGCATCAAACATAAAGATATAAAACTGTATTTTTTTGTGAAGAATCAACAACAAGTGGGACACAATCATGAAGTGGAACGACATTTATTGGATATTTCTAACTTTTTTAACATATCAAAAACTGAAAAATTGGGCGTGGAAAATTATTCAGCCCCCTTAAGTTAATACTTTGTAGCGCCACCTTTTGCTGCGATTACAGCTGTAAGTCGCTTGGGGTATGTCTCTATCAGTTTTGCACATTGAGAGACTGACATTTTTTCCCATTCCTCCTTGCAAAACAGCTCGAGCTCAGTGAGGTTGGATGGAGAGCATTTGTGAACAGCTTTCAGTTCTTTCCACAGATTCTCGATTGGATTCAGGTCTGGACTTTGACTTGGCCTTTCTAACACCTGGATATGTTTATTTTTGAACCATTCCATTGTAGATTTTGCTTTATGTTTTGGATCATTGTCTTGTTGGAAGATAAATCTCTGTCCCAGTCTCAGGTCTTTTGCAGACTCCATCAGGTTTTCTTCCAGAATGGTCCTGTATTTGGCTCCATCCATCGTCCCATCAATTTTAACCATCTTCCCTGTCCCTGCTGAAGAAAAGCAGGCCCAAACCATGATGCTGCCACCACCATTTTTTTACAGTGGGGATGGTGTGTTCAGGGTGATGAGCTGTGTTGCTTTTACGCCAAACATAACGTTTTGCATTGTTGCCAAAAAGTTCAATTTTGGTTTCATCTGACCAGAGCACCTTCTTCCACATGTTTGGTGTGTCTCCCAGGTGGCTTGTGGCAAACTTTAAACAACATTTTTTATGGATATCTTTAAGAAATGGCTTTCTTCTTGCCACTCTTCCATAAAGGCCAGATTTTTGTCCTATGGACAGAGTCTCCCACCTCAGCTGTAGATCTCTACAGTTCATCCAGAGTGATCATGGGCCTCTTGGCTGCATCTCTGATCAGTCTTCTCCTTGTATGAGCTGAAAGTTTAGAGGGACGGCCAGGTCTTGGTAGATTTGCAGTGGTCTGATACTCCTTCCATTTCAATATTATCGCTTGCACAGTGCTCCTTGGGATGTTTAAAGCTTGGGATTTTTTTTTGTATCCAAATCCGGCTTTAAACTTCTTCACAACAGTATCTCGGACCTGCCTGGTGTGTTCCTTGTTCTTCATGATGCTCTCTGCGCTTTTAACGGACCTCTGAGACTATCACAGTGCAGGTGCATTTATACGGAGACTTGATTACACAGGTGGATTTATCATCATTAGTCATTTAGGTCAACATTGGATCATTCAGAGATCCTCACTGAACTTCTGGAGAGAGTTTGCTGCACTGAAAGTAAAGGGGCTGAATAATTTTGCACGGCCCAATTTTTCCGTTTTTGATTTGTTAAAAAAGTTTGAAATATCCAATACATGTCGTTCCACTTCATGATTGTGTCCCACTTGTTGTTGATCCTTCACAAAAAAATACAGTTTTATATCTTTATGTTTGAAGCCTGAAATGTGGCAAAAGGTCGCAAAGTTCAAGGGGGCCGAATACTTTCGCAAGGCACTGTATATTCAATACGTGGGACAAAATTGAGGCTGTGATTAAGAAGTTGGAGCTCTTGTCTGTCTGCATTAACAAGAACAACACACAGCTCTTTCCATCATTGTATGAATTTGTCACACCCTGACCATAGTTTATTTGTATGTTTCTATGTTTTGGTTGGTCAGGGTGTGATCTGAGTGGGCATTCTATGTTGGATGTCTTGTTTGTCTATTTCTATGTCTGGCCTGATATGGTTCTCAATCAGAGGCAGGTGTTAGTCATTGTCTCTGATTGGGAACCATATTTAGGTAGCCTGGGTTTCACTGTGTGTTTGTGGGTGATTGTTCCCGTCTCTGTGTTTTGCACCAGATAGGGCGGTTTTCGTATGTTTGTTAGTTTCATCGTGTATAGTTTCCTTATTAAATAAAAATGAATCACAACTGCGCTGCATTTTGGTCCGCTCCTCCTTCCCACAACGAAAGCAGTGACAGATTTTTTGTGTGCAAATGAACTCAAGTTTACGGACAATGTCAAATATGATATAGCGAAGCACCTGAGTGAGTTGGGTGCGATATTACGCAGGTACTTTCCCGAAATGGATGACACAAATAACTGTATTCGTTATCCCTTTCATGCCCTGCCTCAAAATAGAGAATAAAAGCCTCTCTATGGCCAGGGTCTGACACTACTGTAAAATATGGTGCTGGGTCTGTGATGTCATTTTGGTTCCACACAGTGTTTATGAGATATTATTTCATGTTATGGAACCAACTTAATATATTCATTAACAAGAAAGTGATTGAATTGCTTGTAACCCAGTTGAATACATGTGTATAGGTCTTTCCAAGGTGAAAAATGTACTTGGTACAACATGAGAAAAAGTGTGTTGTATATATACACTGAGTATACCAGACATTGGGAACACCTTCCTAATATTGAGTTGTCATCTGGGCATGGACTCTACAAGGTGTTGAAAATGTTCCACAGGGATGCTGGCCCATGTTGACTCCAAAGCTTCCCACAGTTGTGTCAAGTTGGCTGGATGTCCTTTGGGTGGTGGACCATTCTTGTTACACATGGGAAAGCCAGCAGCCATGCAGTTCTTGACGCAAGATGGTGCGCCTGGTACTTACCATATCCTGTTCAAAGACACATGTTTTTTATCTTGTCCATTCACCCTCTGAATGGCATACGTACACAATCAGTGTCTCAAGGCTTAATAATCCTTCTTTAACCTGTTTCCTCCCCTTCATCTATGCTGATTGTAGTGGATTTGACAGGTGACATCAATAAGGGATCATAGCTTTCACCTGGATTCACCTGGTCAGTCTATGTCATGGAAAGAGCAGGTGTTCTTAATGTTTTTTATACTTTACTTTTACCAAAGGGTAAAAGTAATTTATTAGGGTTAACCAAAGGGGAGAAGTTATTTATTAGGGTTAACCAAAGGGGAGAAGTTATTTATTAGGGTTAACCAAAGGGTAAAAGTTATTTATTAGGCTTAACTAAAGGGGATAAATTATTTATTAGGGTTAACTAAAGGGGAAAAGTTATATATTAGGGTTAACCAAAAGGTAAAAGTTATTTATTAGGGTTAACCAAAGGGTAAAAGTTATTTATTAGGGTTAACCAAAGGGGAGAAGTTATTTATTAGGGTTAACCAAAGGGGAGAAGTTATTTATTAGGGTTAACCAAAGGGGAGAAGTTATTTATTAGGGTTAACCAAAGGGGAAAAGTTATTTATTAGGGTTAACCAAAGGGGAGCAGTTATTTATTAGGGTTAACCAAAGGGGAGCAGTTATTTATTAGGGTTAACCAAAGGGGAGAAGTTATTTATTAGGCTTAACCAAAGGGGAGAAGTTATTTATTAGGGTTAACCAAAGGGGAGAAGTTATTTATTAGGGTTAACCAAAGGGGAGAAGTTATTTATTAGGTTTAACCAAAGGGGAGAAGTTATTTATTAGGGTTAACCAAAGGGGAGAAGTTATTTATTAGGTTTAACCAAAGGGGAGAAGTTATTTATTAGGGTTAACCAAAGGGGAGAAGTTATTTATTAGGTTTAACCAAAGGGGAGCAGTTATTTATTAGGGTTAACCAAAGGGGAGAAGTTATTTATTAGGTTTAACCAAAGGGTAAAAGGAAGTTGAGTGTTGAAAACCTAATTAATTTACTTCTAACCAGTTGACACCACTTTGAGGTTGATTCAAAGAGTAATTTTTTACATATCATATTATCCTATGATCAGGTCTTCAGTCTTTACAAATATAACAGCTGATATAGAGGTTCAGGACATTAAACTGGCAGTTAAACTGAACACCCTTCTATTCAACTCCTTCTATTCAACTCCTTCTATTCAACTCCCTCTATTCAACTCCTTCTATTCAACTCCCTCTATTCAACTCCTTCTATTCAACTCCCTCTATTCAACACCTTCTATTCAACACCTTCTATTCAACTCCTTTTATTCAGCACCTTCTATTCAACTCCTTTTATTCAGCACCTTCTATTCAACTCCTTTTATTCAGCACATTCTATTCAACTCCTTTTATTCAGCACCTTCTATTCAACTCCTTTTATTCAGCACCTTCTATTCAACTCCTTTTATTCAGCACCTTCTATTCAACTCCTTCTATTCAACACCTTCTATTCAACTCCTTCTATTCAATACCTTCTATTCAACTCATTCTATTCAATACCTTCTATTCAACTCATTCTATTCAACACCTTCTATTCAACTCCTTCGGTGTGGACTGATCCTAATTCCATGAACAAGTTGGTGAGTCTAAAAATATGCCAGTCCATAAAGAAGGAGGCCGTATCCTCTGGAACACGGCTCAAATAGCAGCAGATCTGCCAACAAAGCAACGAAGCAATGCTAAATTACCTTAGAGATTGCTGTGGAAGCTGGATGTATTTCTGACCACTGAACATGGCCATATTGGGCTCGTAACTCATCTGTTGCTTTGGTAGACTGTACTTCTTGTGACTCTGCTGTCGACTGTATGGGATGAAATTGGAGTGTCAACAACAGCTCAGCAGTTGGGGTTTGATACTTTGACATTTCTGTCAGCAGGCAACATTCCAAAACAACTTTAGTCTGCATGTAATTATGACACCCAGTTTCAGAACGTGGCCATTGGCTGGAGAAGTTCACTGACGGGGGGGTCATCATGTGGACTACTACTTGTATGTAACATGTTGTATGTTTGTCTAAAGATCTGTAAAGCTTGATAGAAAAACACAACGGCTAATTGATCCATGTGTTTCTCCTTGTAAATGTCCGAGTTGAATATTACATTCAGCCCTCCATTGACTTCACACTGTGTGCTGAAAAGACCTCATAACCTGTAATGTGGACCACAGAGAGGTCCGGGTCAGGACAGCACATTATTTAGACCTCATAACCTGTAATGTGGACCACAGAGAGGTCCGGGTCAGGACAGCACATTATTTAGACCTCATAACCTGTAATGTGGATCACAGAGAGGTCCGGGTCAGAACAGCACATTATTTAGACCTCATAACCTGTAATGTGGATCACAGAGAGATCCGGTACAGGACAGCACATTATTTAGACCTCATAACCTGTAATGTGGATCACAGAGAGATCTGGGTCAGAACAGCACATTATTTAGACCTCATAACCTGTAATGTGGATCACAGAGAGATCCGGGTCAGAACAGCACATTATTTAGACCTCATAACCTGTAATGTGGATCACAGAGAGATCCGGTTCAGGACAGCACATTATTTAGACCTTATTGGTCGACCACGAGGTCCTCACATTGCTGACGTTGGCCACCATAATAGATGGACAGTGAGATAATTGGGATCTGAATAAGAGCTGAAGGAATCCAGCTTGGTTGTTCTGTGGATCCATGCCACAGCATGTGACATGTCATATATTAGATAATTGAGATCTGAATAAGAGCTGAAGGAATCCAGCTTGGTTGTTCTGTGGATCCATGCCACAGCATGTGACATGTCATATCCAGATGTACATTTTAATTGTGACATTTTAATGGACTGAATCATGTTAAAAGTGCCAGAGCCTCTTGAGTGTCTCAGTTGTCTCAGGCAAACTCTTGTCTGTGGTGATTAAACTACTTTGCGAGCCTAAGTCGTTGAAAGCACCATTAAAATGTCTTGGATCAAGAGTTACTGTCTGATCCTCCCAAGGTCCTGCCAAAATATGTTAACTATTTACAATGACAGTTTTATTATGACAGTTTACTCAACGGTTGAATGACATCTGGCAGTTAACGAGTGTCTTAGAAGCCTGCAACTCCTGTTCTGGACAGCCCCCATCCACATGGTTGTGCAGGTTCTTATTCCACACCAGCACTATGTCCCTCGGATACCAAAACACAGGTTGAATATCATGCCAGATCTTTGCACATTAAAATAACTTTGAATGTCATAAACTCTTAGTCTGCATGGTGTTGATGTTCTCTCCACCCACAAACACGCCAAGTAAATATCTTGTGTCTAATAACAGTGGCATCTGCTCAACTATTGCATCCAGCAGCTCCCCTCTATGGGGCTTCTTGTACTGATGTGCTGGGTGGAGACCGAACAAACAGGGGGGATTCAGGTGAAATGTTCTGAACATTGCTGATAGAAATGTATTGAATAGAGCTGATGTGATTCTCTATTCTACCTGACAGACAGTCATATATGTTCTACACAATACATTTCTGTCTGAACGTCACCCTATTGAACATTAATATAGCTTGAACTCTATAAGACACAAAGAACATTTAAACGACTATTAAATGCAGAGGTTTTGAAACACAAAAGAGTTGATAGAGTTCGTTGAATGTGAAATGCTTGTCCATAAAGAAGACCTTGAACACATACATGGACTGAACATGATTTAAAGCACTGCCTCTGCTGTTGGTGTCTCCTTTACAAGTTGCATTGAGGTATATGTTGTGAAATTGTTAGATATTACTTGTTAGATATTGTTGCACTGTCGGAACTAGAAGCACAAGCATTTCGCTACACCAGCAACAACACCATCTGCTAACCCCATCTGCTAACCACGTGTACAGTATATGACCAATACAATTTGATTTGCTAGAGCTGTCTGTTAGAAAGATATTAGAAAGATATTAAAACTGTATTTGTAAATGATTAATTAAAATGTCATGGACATGGAAAGGAATCTGTTACTATATTGTAACTATATAGTCATTTTAAAGCAGTTTTATAGAAGCCAGCTGCTAAACGGTTTACCTCAGAGTGTAATAAAAGTTTGAGGCAGCTACATGGCTGTCAGAAACATGAGTGGATCAGATGATTTAAATACTGTACTGATGTTATGTTACGCCTTAAGAATCCTCCTGGACCGTTTTAGACAACTGAAATGTGAGACGAAAAAAAGCTCCTGCAGCATCTTCAATAGATCACACTGTAGATAAATAACTACACAGTTGATTTAACACTTTTATAGCTTTTAAATATGTATTTAATATGATAGATCACATGTATGGGGTGACTGAGGAGACAGTTCAGATTTGTTTACAAGCAAAATATAAAATAACACATTAAGTTATTGATAAAGATGAAAGTAACTCAAATTGAATGAAATAATGTCAGATTATTCTGAAATGTTTTTATTGGTATTGGGTTAGCAGAAACTCCATTACAGTATTTGAGGCGCTGTGGTAGAAACATTGGAGTCAATCTGATACCTCAAACTTTTGATACTGTCATAATTATTATTAATGACATCTCTTATTGATGTTAACTCAATTCAATTTAGAGACAAATATTACATTCAAAAGTAATTTAATGATAGTGTGGTTCTCCTGCAAGTTGGTGGCGCTAGTGAGACACAGAAATACAGAGGTCTCTCAGTCAATCCATTTCCTTTACCAGAGTGGTCCATAATTAACTTTTGCCTGGTTGTCAGTTTCAACCAGATATAAGCAGGCTGAGAGCCCAGCATCCATAAGTCCGATACCTTCTTCCTCTGTGGTAAGACTCTCCACCTCCTCAGATGTTTACATGTGTGTCATCTTAGCACTCAGCATGTGAGGCAGTGGCTCAATGGCCTGTTTCAGGTTACTTCTGCATTTACTTATTTACATTATTTATGCATTGTCACATTTTACAATATGCAATCAACTGGAATTCATTTGAAATGTTTTTACATTAAATGTGTTTAACTTGAAACATGTAGCTTTTTATTTACTGCCAAAAGTGGTTCTCCTGCTGTTTATAAATGGAGGGGTTGGTTTAGAATGTAACTGGGTTTTTAGGGGGTATTTATTTGAATTTTTGACAGAATGTGTAGTTAAGGGAGTTGTCACCAGGACAATGAAAGTTACCAGTTACACCTGTAGTTGAATTTGGACAAGGCTGTAATGATTGTGTTGAATTATACAGTTCTAAAGGTTTTCTACCTCTTCGGGGGGCTAAATGACATGGCTTTAGACTTGTACGTATTCACAATGACCTCATGTTTCCCAGGGTTCTCCAAGAAGTACAAATTCATCTGTAGAAGGGGGAAAAGAAGGTGAGACATAGTTTGAGTCTTCATAAGAAAAGTGACAAATGTTCTGTGAGAGAAACCCCTCACAACTCTGTTGACTGTGGAGGAAGCACCACAGAGTCAATCATGTTTCTTGTTTCGCCTCTTTCCCAGTGATCCGTCACCATGAGTACGGACGCGGAGATGCAAATCTACGGCAAGGCTGCCATATACCTCCGTAAGCCTGAGAAGGAGAGGATGGAGGCACAAACGGCACCCTTTGATTCAAAGAACGCCTGCTATGTCGCAGACACCAAGGAGCTTTACCTTAAGGGTTTGGTCACTGCCAGGGCTGAAGGAAAGTGTACTGTGACAGTCGCGCATCCGGACGGCACTAAGGAGGTAAGCCTGATTTGAAAAGTATTCAAATTACTCTGTCTTGAAATAACCATCAACATGATCAAAACATGCCAATAACAACAGCAGAATATAACCTTCAAACACATACTTTTTATCACTGCTATTTAAAAATAGCATTTTCTATACTGACTAGTTAAGAATCACCATGTGTGTCAGTGGCTGATGACAAAGTAGTTGGATTAGATTGAGGTTTGTAGTTAAACATTATTTTTTTAAAGATTGAACTTGTATTTAATGAGCAAGCTGAATTCAGTCCTGCCCAGTTTGATCTGCGTATAATCTAGATTTCTGACTGTTTCAGGCAGGAAAAGAGTTCAAGGAAGCAGACGTCTACCAGATGAACCCCCCTAAGTACGACAAGATTGAGGACATGGCCATGATGACCTACCTGAATGAAGCCTCTGTGTTGTATAACCTCAAAGAGCGTTATGCAGCATGGATGATCTATGTAAGAAACCTGTATAAACATACACACACATACAGTACTACACATAAAGTCATGGTAGAAACCAAAACAGACCAATACAGTAGACCTACATTACTATACCATAGTACACCCACATCCTCACATCAATCCAGGTAAACGTCAATCTGATTGTTCTCATCCCCTAATTTAATTTATTCTCGTTCATCCAGACCTACTCTGGGCTGTTCTGTGCCACGGTGAACCCCTACAAGTGGCTCCCTGTGTACGACATGGAGGTTGTTAACGCCTACAGAGGGAAGAAGAGGATGGAGGCTCCACCCCATATCTTCTCTGTCTCTGACAACGCCTTTCAGTTCATGCAGATTGGTATGAGCTCTAATGGATAGATGGATGGATGGATGGATGGATGGATGGATGGATAGAAGGAAGTTAAAATATGTTTTCGAGATGTATCTACTGTTTTCTAGTCTATGTTAGAATAGTTTGCTGCTAATATCTGATTTCACTGGCCTTGAATGGAAAAGGTTCCTAATTTAAATCCATGATGATGCTATGAATTCAACAATGTCCCCATAATGTTGCTTGAGTATGATAATCAATATGTTGTTTTGTTACAGACCAGGAGAACCAGTCCGTCCTGATTACGTAAGTTGTTTACTAAAATCTCACTTGAGAAAATGTTCCTACTGCAATATGTTGTGTCACTTGGGTGTGATATATTACATTATGAATGGATTAGGCTACGCATAGGAATGAGTCGATGAGAGGGGATATTTGTTAATGATTTACTTATGAAAGAAAACAGGTCAACAGTGTATTTTTCAATGCTATTTATTAGTGAAAGCCAATCTGACATTCAAACATGTGACTAAAACCCCTGTTTCTCTGTCATGTTAACCAGTGGAGAATCCGGTGCAGGAAAGACTGTCAACACCAAGCGTGTCATCCAGTACTTTGCCACCATTGCAGTGTCTGGTGCCAAGAAGGAAGCAGAACCAGGCAAAATGCAGGTATGTTGAACCTTTGTAACACATTTCAGTTTGCTGTGATCATGCAATTGAGAATAACTAACTTTACCAGTTTCTGATCAACTTGTGTTTGTCTCAATCAGGGGTCTCTTGAGGATCAGATCATTGCTGCTAACCCTCTGCTGGAGGCTTACGGTAATGCCAAGACAGTGAGGAACGACAACTCGTCTCGCTTCGTAAGTATGAAGGGCACACTGGGAAAGTTATCTAATATTGGACAAATATATTTCAGTATTTCCCTTCTGTTGTATCAATAGATGTCCAACAAACTGTAACATTTAAAGGGGTCTATCAAAGTAAAATGTTAGATGTATTTAGTTAACCTCTTTCTAACCCCCATGCTCTACTTTAGGGTAAATTCATCAGGATTCACTTCCAAGGTAGCAAACTGGCTAAAGCTGACATTGAGACCTGTGAGTTGATTTTCATTGTTTCTCAATTCTTTACTAAATTCACACAGACTTTTTGGGGAGATAAGCTTTATCCAATGCTCTCTCTCCTCTCTCCTCTCTCTCTCTCTCTCTCTCTCTCTCAGACCTGCTAGAGAAGTCCAGAGTGTCCTTCCAGCTTCCCGATGAGAGAGGTTACCACATCTTCTTCCAGATGATGACCAATCACAAACCTGACATTATTGGTGAGGCAAAGTAGAGGTTCAGGGGGAATGTTTCCTACCTCCATTATAAATACTATTACAATGAGTACATCCATGGTAACAAGGCATCTATTTATGGGTCAGGTCTTTGGGAAATATCTATCAGGTAATGGACTGTGGTGCACTAGTCCACGAGTCTCAGTTGATGCTATTTATTTTATACTACATCCTTGAGTCCATCTACTGAGTAAAGGAGAGATACTGTAAAGGTAGGACAGTAGAATTCTAAGAGATTTAACTGACAAGACATCCTCTGTTGTCCATAGAAATGTCGCTCATCACCACCAACCCCTACGACTTCCCTATGTGCAGTCAGGGTCAGATCACTGTGGCCAGCATCAACGACAAGGAAGAGCTGGATGCCACAGACGTGAGTCAAACAAAGGGTTCATCATGTTCTATATATGGAATGGGTAGGACCACCATACACACTGAATGCAATGTGCAATTCCAACTTGGTGGCAGCTGGGAATTTTCATGTATTTGTTTGTTTGATTCTAAATGCCTTGAGTTAGTGTTAGGAATTTTATGAATAATGACTAAACAATATCTACATATGAAATAGAACTGTAACTAATTAAACTCTACTCTGTTTTATTATATCTGATTGATAATGTTAATTCATAAGGAAGGGATTGTGTAGCAAGAAACAGGGGGTAATTAAACATAATAAATACCATTCCAACCAGCTTGGGGAGGCAATGGATTGTGGGTTTTAAGTAAGCAGAAAGGATTGTTAACCTTTGAACCGACTCAACTTAGCTCTGGGATGTTCAGATAAGGCAGCAGTGTTTTCCTGGGTTTACCATTATCTGGAACTGTCTTCTAAATAGTGATGGATGAAGGTAAAGATTGCAGAAGTGAATCTTGATAAGTGTGTGTCTGGAGTGAGCGAGCAAGCTCGGGGGTTGGAATAAACTTTTGAACCTGTTTTGTCCTGGTCGATAGGAGGAAGGACATTTTATAACCTATGACGTCATATTTTGTACATAAACTGTTGTTTGTGGTTTCATGGGAGCGCGCTCCGAGTATAAATACTATTATCTCATTTTGATAAGACTGATTTTGATAAGAATCTTACAAATTCTCATAAAATAGACTAAGTGAATTTAATTAATGAACACATATAGGAATTTTGAAAGCTCGCTGACAGTTAGTTAGGCGTGTGTCTCAAGGAACTCTTCAAGCCTTCACACTTCACCGTGAGGCCCATACTGTACATGTAAGACATCCACAAGAGAGTGTCACTAAGTCCCTGTGGAACTGTGTCAAATGTATTTTGTGCTGTCATCTACCTGTGTTGGTCAAGTGTCATCACGTGGATCTGAGAAGCCAGTCAAATGTCCATCCCATTTGTTCTGGTGAGCAAACTACCGTTCAGTTCATCACTGTTGTACTTCCTGTCTAATGCCAGGATGCCATTACAATCCTGGGCTTCAGCAATGATGAGAAAAATAACATCTACAAGCTGACAGGAGCTGTACTGCACCATGGCAACTTGAAATTCAAGCAGAAGCAGCGTGAGGAGCAGGCCGAGCCAGACGGCACTGAGGGTGAGTCCCACTCATAGATATACAATATGTAAACATTAGTCCCATTCCCACTCATAGATATACAATATGTAAACATTAGTCCCAGTCCCACTCATAGATATACAACGTGTAAGACAGACAGAGCCTCAAAGTCTGGCAGGAGATCATTTATTGAGACCAATTTCCAACCTCCAGAAATTATTTAAAATTATGGTTGTGGGTCCAAACCAAAACCTAACCCTTTTGTCGGTGTTACATCAGAAACAAGTGATCTTGTGTTTCTGAGTCTGTTGTTGTTGGTTCTCTCTCCAGTGGCTGATAAAATCGGCTACCTGCTGGGCCTGAACTCAGCTGAGATGCTGAAGGCTCTCTGCTACCCCAAAGTGAAGGTCGGCAACGAGTATGTGACCAAGGGACAGACTGTGCCTCAGGTAAGGCGGCCAAACACAGCTTCTACCATTTTCTGAGCACCAGAAATATTTTGGTGATGAGTATATTGCTTGTTTTGAATAGTGATGATGCTATCCCCAAGCTCTTTTCACCTTGTCCCTTGACATGGTCAATATCTCATGTATTCATTTGGGGTATTATTATTGCAGGTTAATAACTCAGTCTCGGCTCTGGCCAAGTCCATCTACGAGAGGATGTTCCTGTGGATGGTCGTCCGTATCAACGAGATGTTGGACACCAAGAATTCAAGGCAGTTCTACATCGGTGTGCTCGACATTGCCGGGTTTGAGATCTTTGATGTGAGTCTGAGACCAGAACAAGACAATTAGTTGTGATTGAGAGGGATTACAGCCTTGTATGATGATGAAATGATCCCTTCTGAAATTCCTTCAACAGTACAACAGCATGGAGCAGCTGTGCATCAACTTCACCAATGAGAAACTGCAACAGTTTTTCAACCACACCATGTTCGTCCTGGAACAAGAGGAGTACAAGAAGGAGGGAATCGTCTGGGCCTTCATTGACTTCGGCATGGACTTGGCTGCCTGCATTGAGCTTATTGAGAAGGTAAGCTGTCTGTCAGGATTATAATGGACCTCAACAGCAAAGTTCAAATGGAGATATTATCACATGGTACAACGCATCTGACTGTTGAGAACTCAATATGTTTCATATTGTGCCCCTAAATGAAGATACTCTGATAATAGCATATTTGCTAAAAGAAAAAATGTGATCCTAAATGTAAATATCACTAATTTGATGTATATCTCTTTTCATAAAGCCATTGGGCATCTTCTCCATCCTTGAAGAGGAGTGCATGTTCCCCAAGGCTTCAGACACTTCCTTCAAGAACAAGCTGTATGACCAGCATCTTGGCAAAAACAAGGCATTTGAGAAGCCCAAGCCAGCCAAAGGCAAGGCAGAGGCCCACTTCTCCCTGGTTCACTACGCCGGCACTGTGGACTACAACATCACTGGCTGGCTGGACAAGAACAAGGACCCCCTGAACGACTCAGTTCTTCAGCTGTATGGGAAGTCTTCAGTCAAACTGATGGCGACCCTGTATGTCGCTGCCCCACCTGAGGGTAAGACGAGCAGAACATCAAAATATTTCATGAAGAACTAGTTTCAAATCAGTCCCATATTTTCTTTAAAGGGTCAGTCTGCAGTTGCTACATCCATTTGTGGACTTAAAAGATATGTACCCATTCATTCTTGACATTTTTGGCTTTGTTCACCTGTCGTACCCCATCAGAACCCAAAATATGAGCTTGTTTTAATGCTTGTAAGCAAAGTAAAGGGAAACATGCACTTTACAGCCTCAAAACATTATTAAAACTATCATTTTGATATCATGGATGGTCAGTCCTTGAATACATAGATCTGTCTATAAATTTGAGTGGTTATATTTCTCCAGACCATCTCTCAGTTTTTTATTGAAACAGGGGCAGGGAGGATATTTTGTTATTGTTTCAACTGCTGATTGCTGCTTTGAATGTATCACAATTTGTCAGGGTGATTTACTGGGTTAATTTACTCATACAATAGGTGTTATTTTACACAATCTCATTGGCAGCATTTGCATTAAGATACGTGTGAAATGAACATGAGATTCTCTCATTTATAACAGATACAACCAAGAAAGGAGGCAAGAAGAAGGGTGGTTCCATGCAGACTGTGTCCTCCCAGTTCAGGGTGAGCTTTTAAAATGTGGATATTCAGCTGTAGTGACTATCAGAAATTATTTCTGAGAACATGGTTTGTAACCCTCTTACAGGAGAACTTGGGCAAGCTGATGACCAACTTGAGGAGCACTCATCCTCACTTTGTACGCTGCCTGATCCCCAACGAGTCAAAGACTCCAGGTACAAATGGATGTTGAGTTAAATATGACATCTTGTCAGTACAGTATCAGTAACACTAACAAAGCCGTCTTTAACCTGTTTATGAGTATTTAAAGAGACTTGGTTTGTGTTTCCAGGTCTGATGGAGAACTTCCTGGTTATCCACCAGCTCAGGTGTAATGGTGTTCTGGAGGGGATCAGGATCTGCAGGAAGGGCTTCCCCAGTAGAATCATCTATGCTGACTTCAAGCAGAGGTAAACACACACACACGTGCGCACACACTAATCTTCTCTAAGGGTTTTCCCAACATCAGAATAGCCTTATTATTTGATGTAATATAACCGGCCTATTCCAACTTCACATTTCTCCTGATTCAGGTACAAAGTACTGAATGCCAGCGTCATCCCAGAGGGCCAGTTCATGGACAACAAGAAGGCTTCTGAGAAGCTGCTTGGGTCCATTGATGTGAATCACGAGGACTACAAGTTTGGACACACCAAGGTCAGTCAAATACCCTCAAGCAAAAACTAATTTCTATGTAAAAAATAAAATGTATGAGGTGAAGAAAAGTTAAGTAAAGAAATAAAAACTGCAAAAATACTTTCCATCTGTTTCCACCTGACTGGTTCCATAATTGACCATGTCAACCTGTGTCAGGTGTTCTTCAAAGCCGGTCTGCTGGGTGTCCTGGAGGAGATGAGAGATGAGAAGCTGGCCTCTCTGGTCGGCATGGTCCAGGCTCTCAGCCGTGGATTCCTCATGAGGAGAGAGTTCACCAAGATGATGGAGAGGAGGTGAGGAAGAGTCGACATCTTGGCAAAGAATTCTGTCAAACACCTGCATGTAATGTATCATGATTACATAGTGAATATGCTGTGAGTTGTTCAGGATGAGAAGGTACATGTTATAATATACTATTAAAGCAGCAAGTTGGGATTTAGCAAGCTGTTCAATTGTTATTTAAATGAGTAATATTTACACATTAATTCTGGAATAATATGAAATGCCTCATGATCTTAGGGTATGACTGACAAGGAACCCTATGTAGCTATCTATACATTTAAGAGTGGTTTCATTTCCCGAGCGCCATTCCTCAGCTGTATACAAAACATGTCAGGGTCCCTGTTTTGTTATTCTTCAAATCCCAGAATGTAGTTTTAAAGTCCTCCTCTTTAAAACTGGAGGAGATCTTTGTTACTGTAATTTAATTATACCAATGTGTTTTCATTCATTGAATTCCCTTAATCTATTTTAATGAGAATTTTAAAGGTTCTTGTTTGCATAGAATAGACGGAGACCAGTCTATTCAATAATAGGCAACATAATTTATTCTCGGAGCGCGCTGCCACGTTACCACGAGCAACAGTTTATATACAATAACATGACGTTTTTTCATTGCTTCTAAAATGAATCTCCTCTCAACCGAGACAAAGGGAACTTTAAAAGTACATTCAAAGTTCATTCGGACCACCTAGCACATACACAGGACACACAACAAAACTGAATTAACTTTTGACTCCTCACCATTATTGATCACCACTTAGCTGACAGTTCTAACTAACAGAAAACCTAGGAATGCACTCACTGCCTTATCTAAAACACATCAGAGCTCATTTCTTCGGTTCAACCATAGGTTAACTACCTTATCTGTTTACTTAATCCACAACCCATTACTTTCTTCTTTCTAGTTGGATTGTTGTTCATTAACTTTAATTACTCCATGTCCGTGTCACACAATCCCCTTTTATGAACTCATATTGTTAATCAGATATAATAAAACAGAGTATAAGTTTACTTAGTTACAGTTCTATTTAAAATGAGAATATTATTCAGTCATTTAATCATAATTTTCCTAACAATCTTTAAACACGTCACTCACCACGTCACTCACCACGTCACTCACCACGTCACTCACCACGTCACTCACCACGTCACTCACCACGTCACTCACCATGTCACTCACCATGGTCAAGGAATACCTAGGATAGGATAAAGCAATCCTTCTCACCCCCCCCCCCTTAAATGATTTAGATGCACTATTGTAAAGTGGCTGTTCCACTGATGTCAGAAGGTGAATTCACCAATTTGTAAGTCGCTCTGGATAAGAGCGTCTGCTAAATGACTTAAATGTAAATGTAAATGTCACTCTATCCTTTCTGTGGACCAGAGATTCCGTCTTCACCATCCAGTACAACATCCGTTCATTCATGAATGTGAAAACCTGGCCATGGATGAAGTTGTACTTCAAGATCAAGCCCCTGCTGCAGAGCGCTGAGACTGAGAAGGAGCTGGCCAACATGAAGGAGAACTATGAGAAGATGACGTCGGACCTGGCCAAGGCTCTGGCCAAGAAGAAGGAGTTGGAGGAGAAGATGGTGGCCATGGTGCAGGAGAAGAATGACCTGGCGCTTCAAGTCGCATCTGTGAGTGAGCAACAACCCTCATCAGAGCACATTTAGACACACAAGTACACAGACACTAACACAATCGCTATGTGGCTAACTCAAGAAAATGCCCATGGTATATATTTATATTTAAAACATTTAAATTGATTTGCACTGACTTATTTGACTAAATAAAGTCTATATTTTGATACACAAATTGAAAACAGTTTTTTTCTCCTGTTCTGAAACCAGGATTCAGAGAATCTGAACGATGCTGAGGAAAGGTGTGAGGGGCTCATCAAGAGCAAGATCCAGCTGGAGGCCAAACTCAAAGAGACGACTGAGAGGCTGGAGGATGAGGAGGAGATGAATGCTGAGTTGACTGCCAAGAAGAGGAAGCTGGAGGATGAGTGTTCTGAGCTGAAGAAGGACATTGATGACCTGGAGCTCACCTTGGCCAAAGTGGAGAAGGAGAAGCACGCCACTGAAAACAAGGTCTTGTAGACAGTCACACCAAACAATAATCCAAAGAATAATCAACTCAAAACAGAAATGTAATTCAAGTCTTTTTGCGAGTGCAGTAAAAATCAAGACACAAAATAGTGGAATATGGTGTACTCCCCACATGGGAGTATACCTGGGGTGGCAGGTTGTTAAGTGGCTTAGAGTGTTGGACTAGTAATTGAAAGTTAGCAAGATTGAATCCCAGAGCTGACAAGGTAAAAAATCTGTCTGTCTTTCCCTGAACAAGGCAGTTAACCCTCTGTTCCTAGGCTATCATTGTAAATAAGAATTTGTTTTTGACTGACTTGCCGAGTTAAATAAAGGTAGAAAAAAAACATTCATTGCATGTTCTGCTACCCATGTAGCTAATGCATTTATGGTGAATTGACCAAAAACAACATCTGTTGTGGCCGTTTTCAGGTTAAAAACCTGACAGAGGAGATGGCGTCTATGGATGAGAGTGTTGCCAAGCTGACCAAGGAGAAGAAAGCCCTCCAAGAGGCCCACCAGCAGACACTGGATGACCTGCAGGCAGAGGAGGACAAAGTCAACACTCTGACCAAGGCCAAGACCAAGCTGGAACAGCAAGTGGACGACGTGAGTGGAGTTTGACATTTTGGCCGTGATATTATGCAAGATGATTTTATCTTCAGTTGTTTAGATTTGACCAACACATGTCTGTTTATATCTTGTAGCTTGAGGGTTCTCTGGAGCAAGAGAAGAAGCTCCGTATGGACCTTGAGAGAGCCAAGAGAAAGCTGGAGGGAGATCTGAAACTGGCCCAGGAGTCCATAATGGACCTGGAGAATGACAAGCAGCAGTCTGATGAGAAAATCAAGAAGTAAACACAAACAAATGACTACAGTTTTTCCTGCTATCTTGATCAACATAATGGTTCTTCTTGGCTCATTCTTGTAATCATGAAATAGTCTTTATATGTGATTCTTAAAAGCAAAGTGAATGGTAGCTTAGGCTCCCTTTACACAGTCTAACCTAAACAAACTTTGCAATCAACGTGTTTGTGTTTGTTAGGAAGGAGTTTGAGACCACCCAGCTCCTCAGCAAGATAGAGGATGAGCAGTCTCTGGGAGCTCAGCTGCAGAAGAAGATCAAGGAACTGCAGGTACAGTACAGGAAAATAACCAACGCATTTCTTCTGGTAGTGTAACAGTATAACTTTAGACCGTACCCTCGCCCATACCCGGGCGCGAACCAGGGACCCTCTGCACACATCAACAACAGTCACCCACGAAGCATCGTTACCCATCGCTCCACAAAAGCCGCGGCCCTTGCAGAGCAAGGGGAACAACTACTTCAAGGTCTCAGAGCAAGTGACGTCACAGATTGAAACGCTATTTAGCGCGCACCGCAGCGAACTAGCTAGCTGTTTCACATCCGTTACACAAGCACACATTCTTCCTAGTGGATTCTGATGGCTCAGTAAGATGGAAGATGGTGCTTCTTGCTGGTGCTTCTAATCTATGTAAAGATGTTGCTTCTTACCGTTGTTAGTTTGGTTCCTGCATGGGCCACTGTCTAATGAATATAGTAAATATGTGTAGCTGGCTATGTATAAACACATTTATGCTAAATATACAGTACATGCTATTATTATGCAGTGAGGTTCAATTGTTTCTACTGTATTGTAGTGTTCATTCCCCCTGCTCCTGCCCCTTTTTCTAGGCCCGTATTGAGGAGCTGGAGGAGGAAATTGAGGCTGAGCGTGCTGCCAGGGCCAAGGTTGAGAAGCAGAGGGCCGATCTCTCCAGGGAACTTGAGGAGATCAGCGAGAGACTTGAGGAGGCCGGAGGCGCCACTGCTGCTCAGATTGAGATGAACAAGAAGCGCGAAGCTGAGTTCCAGAAGCTGCGTCGTGATCTTGAAGAGTCCACCCTGCAGCATGAGGCCACAGCCGCCGCTCTGCGCAAGAAGCAGGCCGACAGTGTGGCTGAGCTTGGGGAGCAGATCGACAACCTGCAGCGCGTCAAGCAGAAGCTGGAGAAGGAGAAGAGCGAATACAAGATGGAGATTGATGACCTCTCCAGCAACATGGAGGCTGTCGCCAAGGCTAAGGTGGGTAGTGATGGTTTGGTCAAGCAGTGTTGAGGGTCAACTAAATTACTATTCAATAACTGAAGTTGACAGTCCCACATGTTTCACTAACAGGGCAATCTGGAGAAGATGTGCCGTACTCTTGAGGACCAGCTGAGCGAGCTCAAGACTAAGAATGATGAGAATGCTCGCCAGGTCAACGACATCAGCGGACAGAGGGCCAGACTCCTTACAGAAAATGGTACCTTCAACAATGAAAAACAAACCAGTATAGTTCACCTCAGTAGTACACAATAACATGTGTCGGGGCTGTAAATTCAGTCCACACAGTTTCTGCACTACGATTCCTCAAAATAAAATGTAATCTTCGAGAACAGAGTCCCCATAACAAGATGTCCCTCTTTCCCGGCAGGTGAGTTTGGCCGCCAGCTGGAGGAGAAGGAAGGCCTGGTGTCTCAGCTGACCAGAGGCAAACAGGCCTTCACCCAGCAGGTGGAGGAGCTGAAGAGACTGATTGAGGAGGAGGTCAAGGTAAGGTACCCAAAATGGAAACTTTTTAGAGCTTTATCTACACATAGACTGTTTCTACGCCTCCCTCAGAGACTTCTACTGTCATCTGTTTTACTCTCTCTCTCTCTAATCTCTCTTTGTCTTTCTTTATTTCTCTCTCAGGCTAAAAACGCACTGGCCCATGGTGTCCAGTCTGCCCGCCATGACTGTGATCTCCTGAGAGAGCAGTTTGAGGAGGAGCAGGAGGCCAAGGCAGAGATGCAGCGCGGCATGTCCAAGGCCAACAGTGAGGTGGCTCAGTGGAGGACTAAGTATGAAACTGATGCCATCCAACGCACAGAGGAGCTGGAGGAGGCCAAGTGAGTTGCACTCAATAGCAAAGACTAAAATAAATAGTGTGGATGGTGAGGCTGGTACGGGATCTGAGAAAACGTTACTTCAATATCGAGTGCAATATTTGTTTCACAACAAGTTACTCACCATAACACCACCCGCTGTTGTCCAACAGGAAGAAGCTGGCCCAGCGTCTGCAGGAGGCTGAGGAGACCATTGAGGCGACCAACTCAAAGTGTGCCTCCCTGGAGAAGACCAAGCAGAGACTGCAGGGAGAGGTGGAGGACCTCATGATTGACGTTGAGAGAGCCAACGCCATGGCAGCCAACCTTGACAAGAAGCAGAGGAACTTTGACAAGGTGAACATTTATAAACCTCACTCTCGGTTGATATTTTCTGTCTGCTATTTGATCAGTTGCAGTATAATATATCAATGAGTTGTAATGAAAATCCCATGGATTTCCCCAGGTTCTGGCAGAGTGGAAGCAGAAGTATGAGGAGGGCCAGGCTGAGCTGGAAGGAGCTCAGAAGGAGGCTCGCTCAATGAGCACTGAACTCTTCAAGATGAAGAACTCCTACGAGGAGGCTCTGGATCATCTGGAGACTCTGAAGAGAGAGAACAAGAACCTGCAACGTGAGCATTTCACAGCAGTTCTTTTTGCATGATGTTTGACCAGTGTTTGAAAATGGAATCGACTGGAATCATCAACATTATATCAAAATCGCTATTACACAATCTCAGAATTTTTATATACATTTTAAAATATATATATTTTTGGAACTTGTAATTGGTATTCCTTTGAACAACCCAATGATGTGCAAGATATGATGTAATACTGTTAATTAAATATCTGTTATTATGATTCATTATAAACTTCAGTGCATTGGTGATATCCACTGAAAATCTCCCAAGTCTAAACAGCTTCTGTGTTTGTGTGTGCAGAGGAGATCTCTGACCTGACTGAGCAGATCGGAGAGACTGGCAAGAGCATCCATGAGCTGGAGAAGGCCAAGAAGACCGTGGAGACAGAGAAGTCTGAGATCCAGACCGCTCTGGAGGAGGCTGAGGTACAAACTACAGCTGTTTGATTGGAATAGCAGTGTTACGCTTGCCTATACCAACTACAATCCAATGCTTCATGTATTGGTTTATATTGTCATCATATACACATTATTTAATTCTATGTGGAATACACATCCTAATATATTGAGCACAATTCGCTTGACTGCTTCTCATTGTCCAGGGCACACTGGAGCACGAGGAATCCAAGATTCTGCGTGTGCAGCTGGAGCTGAACCAGATCAAGGGTGAGGTGGACAGGAAGATCGCTGAGAAGGACGAGGAGATGGAGCAGATCAAGAGGAACAGCCAGAGGGTGGTTGACTCCATGCAGAGCACCCTGGACTCTGAGGTCAGGAGCAGGAATGACGCCCTGAGGGTGAAGAAGAAGATGGAGGGAGACCTGAACGAGATGGAGATCCAGCTGAGCCACGCCAACAGGCAGGCCGCTGAGGCCCAGAAACAGCTGAGGAACGTCCAGGGACAGTTCAAGGTAAAGGGACTGGGACTTCAGGCTCAACAACCTGAACATGGGGAGGGATTTGTTTGTGAATCAGTAGAAAAGAATAGATCAGAGGAATGTAATAGACTGGACTAATATACCGTACACTTTTTGAAGTAAAGGGGCCTGGAAGAACCTTTAGGGTCGCCGCACCGGCACAACCTTCCCAGTTGAAAAAGGTTCCAAGAGGAACCCCTCTGAAACGGACCTTTGAGAAACATCTGTGTAAAGTTTCAAACTGTTATCTTTTTAGGCGATGGGAGGGGTTAAATGTTGAACCTTTTTAATAATATATTATAGAGGTGTCATTCTATCAGATTGGAGACGTGGCTTATTGCCAGAGGTGGGACCAAGTCATTGTTTTACAAGTCACAAGTAAGTCTCAAGTCTTAGCACTCAAGTCTCAAGTCAAGACCAACAAGTCTCAAGTCTTGAGTTTCGAATTCTAAACAAGTCATAATGTGCTCTTCACCAAATGTAATACCATTTCATATTTTTAACAAGAGTAATAGTTAGTATATTACATTTATGAAAATCATGACTGCTTTTAAAAATATATATATTTATTTCTTTCCAAATAAACTTTATATTTCCATGGAAATACATGGGTAGCCATGAGAAAGACCCCCGTCCCATAGCGATCGACTATCGAGGATTGCTATGGGGCGCAATCGGGCGATGTCGGCGTTGTATTTACATCTGAAAATAATAATTTGGGGAATCATCTTTCCAAGGGCTCCATCTGAATTCACCCGCCGACGTTCCTCTGCACTGACACGCGCAGCTTTTCCTCAGCTGGCGCAATTTGATTGGCTGCTGTCCGATTCAAACTGTAATCCATTAAATTAAAAGTTCATGCGCTGCACACTTTTTTTTAATAGCATCATTTTAAATATTTGGGCTTGGGGAGGGTTGGGGAGGGTTGAGGAGGGTTGGGGAGGGTATCAAATCAGGTCGAGTCATAAGGCTCAAGTCCAAGTTAAGTCAAAAGTCATTGGTGTTAAAGTCAAAGTTGAGTTGCAAGTCATCATATTTGTGACTCGACTCGAGTTCACCTCTCTGATTCAGAGGGTTAATTGCAGAAGACACATTTCAGTTGAAGGCATTCAGTTGTACGACTGACTAGTTACACCCCATTCCCCCTTATTACCAATCCTATCGCCCCTACTTCCACAAGTCTAATGATACTATGTAATTGTGAACCCCAGGATGCCCAATTGCACCTTGATGATGCCGTCCGCGCCGCAGAGGATATGAAGGAGCAGGCAGCCATGGTGGAGCGCAGAAACGGTCTGATGGTGGCTGAAATCGAGGAGCTGAGAGTTGCTCTGGAGCAGACAGAGAGAGGCCGCAAAGTGGCTGAGACTGAGCTGGTGGACGCCAGCGAGCGCGTCGGACTGCTGCACTCCCAGGTATGGGTCAAAAGCCATTTCTAATGAACCTTAACCAAGCATACCGTTTACATTTTCACGATTTCAGCCTTGTGACTTTCTCTTTCTCACTTGTAAGTTGTCTTGAGAGTCAAACAAATCGCCTTGTTTCCTCCTTCAGAACACCAGCCTTGCGAACACCAAGAAGAAGCTGGAGACTGACCTGGTTCAGGTGCAGGGAGAGGTGGACGACATCGTCCAGGAGGCCAGGAATGCAGAGGAGAAGGCCAAGAAGGCCATCACTGACGTGAGTCCTTGAATTACGTCAACTTGATTTGTCCCCAAGGGCCAGCAGTCGCTGGGCTGGTTTAACCACACCAAAGATCCCAAAGGAGCTTTATGATTGGTGCCAGTTGGTGCATAAATTAAACTAACTACCATTCCAGGCGGCCATGATGGCTGAGGAGCTGAAGAAGGAGCAGGACACCAGCTCTCACCTGGAGAGGATGAAGAAGAACCTGGAGGTCACAGTCAAGGACCTGCAGCACCGTCTGGATGAGGCTGAGAATCTGGCCATGAAGGGAGGCAAGAAGCAGCTCCAGAAACTGGAGTCCAGGGTGAGTTAACAGCAGGGTGGATTGAAAAACAGTTTGCTGGAAATGTATTTGATCATATAAAAATAAGGTATGTTGGGGGAAAATGCCTCACTTTGAGGAACATTTATATTTTCTCACACAAAGAAATCTACTTTTGGTAAGATTTGAATATGGCATTCTGGGTATTTTGTAGGAAAATACGTGTTTAATAACTGCCCTCTGAAGATTACTGTGTTTCAATACATTTTATTATTACAATTTTGAGTAATTAACTCTTAAAAGCTAAAGTCTAGGTATTTCAGCGGTAAGTTATGAGAATGTCAGGGGTTCACCTAGGGGTTATGATTTGGTACAGCCCCTATGTTTGATGTATTATAATAATTGATTATGCTTATGTTGTACTAATTAAAGAGGAGAGGTTTATAATACCCCCTCCCTCCTTATATTTATAGGGTCCTAGACTACAGATTAACAATATACATTATGAGGTTTAATATTGTTCCACAGGACATTTCTAGTCTCTGCCTCTTATAAAGAAACTGTCTGAGATATGTGTGAGTTCAGGCGATCTGTGAGAAGAGTCTAAAATATAAAAGAGATGCAGAGACACAGAACTCCCCAGGGAGTGTAAGAGTTAAGAGACTAGTCAAACATTCCAGTATAAATCAAATTGGGGACATTTACTGCTAAGCTTTTAGATAACACTGAAACTCTTTGTTTGTGTAGCTGTGGATGCATTGGCTTGGTCTCATGAGTAGAAGGTAATGACATAGGCAGTGACATCACAAAGGCTGGACTTCAGGTTTTATAAAATATATTGGACCCTTGAGTATTTTGCAGAACTTACTCGGAAACATGCATGCTATGTTCCTGTTGTCAACTTCTGTCTGCAATTGCATTAATAAAAGTTGTTGAATGATTTAACCTGTCTAGAGTATGTGGGAAGCTAGCGTCACATCTCGCCAACATCCAGTGAGATTGCAGAGTGCCAAATTCAAATACAGTAATAGTCATTATAAAAATTCAGAAAACAAAACATATTTTACATAGGTTTAAAGATGAACTTCTTGTGAATCCAACCACGGTGTCAGATTTAAAAAATGCTTTACGGCGAAAGCATACCTTACAATTATTTGAGAACATAGCCCAGTTGACAAATTATTACAAACAGTAACCAGCCAAGCAGAAGCGTTACAAAACTCAGAAATAGAGATAAAATGAATCCCTTACCTTTGATGATCTTCATATGGTGGCACTCAGAAGACATTAATTTACTCAATAAATGTTCCTTTTGTTCAATAAAGTCTCTTTATATCCAAAAACATCCGTTTTGTTTGCGCGTTTTCATCAGTAATCCACAGGCTCAAACGCAGTCAAAACAGGCAGACCAAAAAAAATCCAAATTGTATCCGTAAAGTTCATAGAAACATGTCAAACGATGTTTATATTCAATCCTCAGGTTTTTAGCCGAAATGATCTATAATATTTCAACCGTACAATAACACCGTCAATATAAAAGGTAAACAAGAAATGCACTCTCTTGGGATTGCGCATGAAAAAGTTCTGTGACACGTCAGGGTCCACTCATTCAGACTGGTCTTACTACCTCATTCATAAGAATACAAGCCTGAAACCATTTCTAAAGACTGTTGACATCTAGTGGAAGGCATAAGAACTGCAAATAGAGTCCCAGGTCAATGGATACTGTAATGGCATTGAATAGAAAACTACAAAACCAACAAACAAAAAAATTTCCTGAATGGATTTTTCTCAGGTTTTCGCCAAATCAGTTCTGTTATCCACAGGGCTATTGTGTATTGATGAGTTATCTCAATAACCCACCTACATAATGATAATGAGTTGTTTTTTATTATAGACCCCTTTAATTAAAATCGTAAAAGTACATAGGAACACTTGTGCCTCCTCGACTTGCTGAAGAACATTCCTGTTTTACAAAGATTTGTTACGTCGGACTTCACCACCTCACATAAATGCCGACCTTTATTTCTTCCACAAAGGTGCGTGAGCTCGAGACTGAGGTGGAGGCCGAGCAGAGAAGAGGTGTAGACGCAGTCAAGGGAGTCCGCAAGTATGAGCGCAGAGTCAAGGAGCTCACTTACCAGGTAAGAGAAAGTGCATTCTGCACACACTAAAGCACACTGGTTTGTGTGTTAAACTATGGACTATTGATTCCTGTAACTTGTCCCACAGACTGAGGAGGATAAGAAGAACATCGCCAGACTTCAGGACCTGGTAGATAAGCTGCAGATGAAAGTGAAGGCCTACAAGAGGCAGGCTGAGGAAGCTGTGAGTCACAGACTTAGTCAAATACTCTGAGAGCTTACAGTCCCTAGAGACATTACAAAAGTTTAGTCAGTTTAGTTGAAGTGTTGTTACTGCACAACCGTCAACATCACTCAGTTGATAGTGCAAGTAATTTCTGAAGAAATGTATGTGACTCCTCTTCCTATGTGTAACATTTAAAGTAGAGAGGGTTGAATATAATTTAGCTTTGTGCCGTGGGCTGGTCTGGTGGTGGTGCTGATTTAAAAAAATATATATTAATTTGGTACCCGAAGCTTCAAACTTTCAATGCTGATGTTTTGCTCTCCTCTCTTTTCCTCACCCAGGAGGAAGCATCCAACCAGCACATGTCTAAGTTCCGGAAGGTTCAGAATGAGCTGGAAGAGGCTGAGGAGCGTGCTGACATTGCTGAGACTCAGGTCAACAAGCTCAGAGCCAAGACCCGTGACTCTGGAAAGGTATAGAAGTGCTGCTAAACCTACACCTGACTCATGTTCAAACATGACCACATCAACACCACCTATGATTCATCCTTCACAGATGTCAATACTGACCTTTTACAATCACTCAAATGTTGAGGATCTTTGAGATAACATTTTCAGGACAGGTTAAAATACATTTTTCTTTATAAAAGGTTAATCAAAAAATCAAGCTGAGCACAGAGTCTTAAATACTTGATCCATTCTGTTATTACCAAGTGCTGGTATATTTATCATGTTCATTATTAATACTTGATGCATTATGTTATTACCAAGTGTTGGTATATTTATCATGTTCATTATTAATACTGATCCATTCTGTTATTTCTTTCTTCTTACAGGGAAAAGAAGCTGAATAAACAAGACCAAAGTCTTGTCAATTTCCTGTGTTTCATAAAATATGATTTTCATGGTGAAATGTTGAGCATTGATTAAAAACATGTCGGCCTACATACACTTCCTTTGTGACTGTGGAATTATTTCTCAGAAAACAGCTTTTCATACCATAAAAAAAGACCGTACTTTAACTAAAGGAGCAATCTGGGATTCAAACCACAACACTTGTTTTGGTTAAGAGCTGAGGAATGAGTCTGGAGAAATGTAATCACTTTCAAATTCCTGAACAGTGCTATGGATGCAAAGATTGATAATCCATTACATCAAAAAAAATTATAGTTATAATTATAACCTTTTACATTCTGGGGAATTGACCTATATGGACACGCCCAAATTGGAATGTTTTGAAAAGAAACAAATGGGAGGAATAGATGTGTAACCATGGTAACTAATTGAGCAAAAACATTTTGGGGAGATTGAGCAGAAATTCTTAGATCAAGTTCTCCAAAGACAACTGCATTCGAATTTTGTCACAGATTATGCATACAATAACCTGGTGTGGACAGACAATGTAAACATATATAAATGGTAATCCTGCATCTGACCCAATTACACGGGGGGCAGCAGTGTAACCTAGTGGTTAGAGCATTGGACTAGAAACCGAAAGGTTGCAAGTTCAAATCCCTGAGCTGACAAGGTACAAATCTGTTGTTCTGCCCCTGAACAAGGCAGTTAACCCCACTGTTCCTAGGCTGTCATTGAAAATAAGAATTTGTTCTTTACTGACTTGCCTAGTTAAATAAATAGAAAAACACAAGATTTTAGTTCTGGGTTAATTAAAACCCAGATGCACATAAATGGATAAACACTGACAATTGTGATACCGATTTATCATTAGAAAATTTGAAAATCCGATTTTTGTCAGAAATACAAAAGTTCAATAATGATTAGTGTTTCATTCCCTCCAGCCCTCTGGTGGTGAAATTACGGTAATACACATTATAAACACAGTAATACACAACAGGCTTTTGCACATTCAGATGGATTAATTGACCTTTCAGGAGGAAAATAAAATTGTCTGATTAGTGCCCACGAAATCATGAAAAACTACACAATTATCTAGATTCATATTTTTAAATCTTAATTGAAGATTCATTATTCAAAATGTATTTGATTGAAGAACTCATTACACACTAAAAACTAAACAATTAGGCTAGATTAATATTTAGAAATCTTAATTGAAGATTATAATGATTAAAAATGTATTTGATTGAAGAACACTGTACATCAGCGGTGGTCGTTAACATGAGGAAGGATGATGTATTATTTTAGAGAGGCCTTATTTCTCTTACAGCGTATTGGATGACTGTCATTCATATTCCATTCACCCAGCTCTATGTAACATCAGGTTTAGGTTACTGTCATTCACCCAGCTCTATGTAACATCCATAGGTTTAGGTTACTGTCATTCACCCATCTCTATGTAACATCAGGTTTAGGTTACTGTCATTCACCCAGCTCTATGTAACATCCATAGGTTTAGGTTACTGTCATTCACCCAGCTCTATGTAATCCATAGGTTTAGGTTACTGTCATTCACCCAGCTCTATGTAACATCAGGTTTAGGTTACTGTCATTCACCCAGCTCTATGTAACATCAGGTTTAGGTTACTGTCATTCACCCAGCTCTATGTAACATCCATAGGTTTGGGTTACTGTCATTCACCCAGCTCTATGTAACATCCATAGGTTTAGGTTACTGTCATTCACCCAGCTCTATGTAACATCCATAGGTTTAGGTTACTGTCATTCACCCAGCTCTATGTAACATCAGGTTTAGGTTACTGTCATTCACCCAGCTCTATGTAACATCAGGTTTAGGTTACTGTCATTCACCCAGCTCTATGTAACATCCATAGGTTTAGGTTACTGTCATTCACCCAGCTCTATGTAACATCCATAGGTTTAGGTTACTGTCATTCACCCAGCTCTATGTAACATCAGGTTTAGGTTACTGTCATTCACCCAGCTCTATGTAACATCCATAGGTTTAGGCTACTACATGATACTCAAATTTTCCCTATACATGAGGTTGCTACAAACTGGCCTATGAATGAATGTTTACAAACAGGTGCGCAGGTCAAGAGGGCTCCATGAGTGGCGCAGCATTGGCCTAAGGCACTGCATCTCAGTGCAAGAAGCATCACTACAGTCTCTGGTTCGAATCCAGGCTGTATCACATAAGGCCATGATTGGTTGTCCCATAGGGCGGCGCGCAATTGGTCCAGCGTCGTCTGGGTTTGCCGGGGTTGGGTGTCATTGTAAATAACAATTTGCTATTAACTGACATGCCTGGTTAAATAAAAAAAAGATCATTTTGAGTAATCAAAGTGACAAATCAGTGACACATTCAATACCGCCTTGCAAACTCTTGCGTGCATTTAGCTGATCTCGGGTCACATCAAATGTGATTTGTCACATGCGAGTACAACAAGTGTAGACCTTATAGTGAAATGCTTACTTGTCATTTTAGGTGAAAAATTAAAAAAAATGGGCGGATCCTTAAGACAATGCAGTCTTAAGAAAAATAAGTGTTAATTAAAAAATGTAAAATAAAAAGTAACAAATAATTAAAGAGCAGCAGTAAAATTACTGTATAGCGAGGCTATACAAGGGGTATCGGTACAGAGTCAATATGTGTGGACACCGGTTAGTTGAGGTAATAAGTACATGTAGGTAGAGTCATTAAAGTAACTATGCATAGATTATAAACAGAGAGTAGCATCAGTGTAAAGGGGGGGTGGGGCAATGCAAATAGTCTGTGAAGCCATTTGATTAGCTCTTCAGGAGTCTTATGGCTTGGAGGTAGAAGCTGTTAACAAGCCTTTTGGACCGAGAGTTGGCACTCCAGTACTACTTGCCGTGCTGTAGAAGAGAGAACGGTCTATGACTAGGGTGGCTGGAGACTTTGACAACCCTCTGTCGTGCCTTGCGGTCGGAGGCTGAGCAGTTGCCATACCAGGCAGTGATGCAACCAGTGATGCTCTCGATGGTGCAACTGTAGAACTTTGAGGATCTGAGGACCTATGACAAATCTTTTCAGTCTCCTGATGGGGAATAGGCTTTGTTGGGCCCTTTTCATGGCTGTCTTGGTGTGTTTGGACCATGATCATTTGTTGGTGATGTGGACACCAAGGAACACCAAGGAACACCTCTCGACCTGTTCCACTATAGCGCCGTCGATGTGAATGGTGACCTGTTCGGCCCTCCTTTTCCTGTAGTCCACAATCATCTCCTTTGTCTTGATCACGTTGAGGGAGAGGATGTTGTCCTGGCACCACACGGCCATGTCTCTGACCTTCCCCCTATAGGCTGTCTCGTCGTTGTCGGTAATCAGTGTCATCAGTGTCATCGGCAAATTTAATGATGGTGTTGGAGTCGTGCCTTGCCATGCAGTCATGAGTGAACAGGGAGTACCGGAGGGGGATGAGCACGCACCCCTGAGGGGCCCTTGTGTTGAGGATCAGTGTGGCGGATGTGTTGTTACCTACATTTTCCACCTGGGGGCGGCCCGTCAGGAAGTCCAGGATCTAGTTGCAGAGGGATGTGTTTAGTCCCAGGGTCCTTAGCTTAGTGATGAGCTTTGAGGGCACTATGGTGTTGAACAATGAGCTGTAATCAATGAATAGCATTCTCACATAGGTGTTCCTTTTGTCCAGGTGGGAAAGGGCAGTGTGGAGTGCAATAGAGATTGCATCATCTGGGGATTTGTCAGGGCGGTATGCAAATTGGAGTGGGTCTAGGATTCTGGGATAATGGTGTTGATGTGAGCCATGACCAGCCTTTCAAAGAACTTCATCGCTACAGATGTGAGTGCTATGGGTCGGTAGTCATTTAGGCAGGTTACCTTAGTGTTCTTGGGCACAGGCACTATGGTGGTCTGCTTGAAACATGTTGGTATTACAGACTCGGACAGGGAGGGGTTGAAAATGTCAGTGAAGACACTTGCTATTTGATCAGCCCATGCTCGCAGTACACGTCCTGGTAATCCGTCTGGCCCTGCGGTCTTGTGAATGCGGACCTGTCTAAAGGTCTTACTCACATCGGCTGTGGAGAGCGTGATCACAGTCTTCCGGTACAGCTAGTGCTCTCATGCATGTTTCAGTGTTATTTGTCTCGAAGCGAGCATAGAAGTAGTTTAGCTCATCCGGTAGGCTCATGTCACTGGGCAGCTCTCGGCTGTACTTCCCTTTGTAGTGTGTAATGGTTTGCAGGTCCTGCCACATCCGATGAGCTTCAGACCCGGTGTAGTATGACTCGATCTTAGTTCTGTATTGGCGCTTTGCCTGTTTGATGGTTGGTCGGGGGGCATAGCGGGATTTCTTAGAAGCTTCCGGGTTAGAGTCCCGCTCTTTGAAAGCGGAAGCTCTAGCCTTTAGCTCAGTGCGAATGCTGCCTGTAATCCATGGCTTCTGGTTGGGGTATGTAGGTCACTGTGGGGAGGACGTCATCGATGCACTTATTGATGAAGCCAATGACAGATGTGGTGTCCTCCTCAATGCCATCGGAGGACTCCTGGAACCTATTCCAGTGTGCCAGCAGAACAGTCCTGTAGCTCAGCATCTGCTTCATCTGACCACTTTTTTATTGATCTAGTCAATGGTGCTTCCCGCTTTAATTTTTTCTTGTAAGCTGGAATCAGGAGGATGGAATTATGGTCAGATTTGCCAAATGGAGGGTGAGGGAGAGCTTTGTGTGCATCTCTGTGTGTAGAGTAAAGGTGGTCCAGAGTTCTTTTCCCTCTGGTTGCGCATTTAACATGCTAATAGAAATTTGGTAAAACTGACTTAAGTTTCCCTGCATTAAAGTCCCCGGCTACTAGGAGCCTGTATTGGCGCTTTGCCTGTTTGATGGTTCGTCGGGGGGCATAGCGGGATTTCTTAGAAGCTTCTGGGTTAGAGTCCCGCTCTTTGAAAGCGGAAGCTCTGGGTGAGCGTTTTCTTGTTTGCTTATGGCGGAATACAGCTCATTCAATGCTGTCTTAGTGCCAGCCTCTAACTGTGGTGGTATGTAAACAGCTACAAAGAATATAGATGGCCTTATCCCCCCCCCCCACAATAATTAACTTAATTTTGTCACCAGAGTCATACTTTCTGTGGCACACAGTCAAATGCTTTCTATAGAACAAAATTCAGCAGGATAGGCAGCCGAAATTCATTAAAGTATGTGTTATATTAAACAGAGGGAGTCAAATGTAGGCAAGCAATAACCATTTCAGAACTACTAGTCAAATTAGACATGGGCGAGATGACGAATTCTGGCAAAGAGATTTATAGACTAATAAACTTAAAACAAAATAGCCAAACCCAAAACTGCAGACATTACTTGTGCCTCCCCCGCGAAAAAAAAATGTATGAAACGCAGCCTAACGGGATCACTGACAGCTGCCTCGAAGGACACAAATAAAACCTACTTTCTACTACTAAGATCAGTGAAATGTGAACTGACAACGGAGTGAAGAGCAGAAATCTCAACTTGCAAGAAAGTTGCAACAATGAAGAATTGAGTGTGTGCGCGTCCACGTGAAGGGGCGAATTCTGGCGGGGGAGGGGGAGACTTTCGGTATAACAACAGGTGGATGCGTAGCGACGATCCCGAGGACTGACATGGGATGGGCGCCTTCCGAGCCAACCGTGGTAAGAAACCTCTCAAGCCAACTAGGGCGTGACAGCCCAGCGCGCTGGTTTATACATCCCCCCCCCCCCCGACGTCACCACCAACCTGAAAGCAAGCACTTCCCGATGCTTCGTTTGGTGGCTTCAACATTCTGTAAAGACCGACGCTGGAGATGAGAAGCAGATACGGGGAGTTGAACGTTTATTCGGAGCAGACAGGTAACAGGAACAGCACGGGTGTACAGAGACATACGAACACGAATGTTGAAGCGGGGAACAGACAGACATGGGGGAGGGAATGACAGAGTCCAGGTGAGTCCAATAATCGTGATGCGCATAACGGGGGAAGGCAGGTGACAGTGATGATGGTGGCAGGTGTCCGTGATGATGGGGAGCCTGGAGGGAAGAGCGCGAGCAGGCAGGACATCCAGAGAAACCGAGATTGAAATCAAGTTTATATTCATGAAATTACTATAGGTGGAATTAAGATGACCCCAAAGCGATTTTTTATTATTGATACAGAAACATTTAACAATTATTCAGATTTGTTAGGAACAAGTTGATTGGCAAAGTCATGAAACATTGGAAGAATTGAAAAACCACCTTTGGGCTATGATAAAAAAATGATGCCTCTGGGTATCAGAATGTGGGAGAGCGGTGGAGAATCACAGAGTAGGCTATATGGGAGTTGTAGTTTTAAGGCGTATCAGTGGGAAGAAAATAGCCTACATGCCTACAGTATGCAATGTAACTGTATAATGTAACCGTACAGCGCAACACATTCTTTAAAATATCAACACCCACATGGTGACTGTCTCCCAAATGACTCCCTATTCCCTTTCTAGTGCACTACTTCTGACCAGGGCCCAGAGGGTTAGAGCATGTTGTATAGGTTCCTGTTGTAGGTTCCTGTTGTGTGTTGAGCCAGTGTGTGGCGGAAGAGATTAAGATAAAGAGATGTTGAAAGGGTGAGACTGTCTCAGTGCACGAGAGGAACTAAAGCAAGCCAGTCAGATCTTCTAAGAAAGGCAAGTAATCTGTGTGAGCAGACGACCAGTTATAATTAGGACCACTGTGGGTGTCAGTGTTTATGTGTTGAAGCGAGAAAAGCCATCATACCGAGCGTACTGAGTGGGTTTAGGATATGTTGTTATTCACCGATTCAAGTGATATAGAGTTGTATTCTCTTTGCACTGTGTAGGCCTACTTCACAGTCTATGAGCACAGTATTACATCAGTTGAGATGCATCGTGTTGAAGAGCTGCTGTTTCTGTTGACCAAGCGGGATGTTTTTCTGTGTGTTCTCAACCCTTGTTGTGTCTCTACTCTCTATCATACAGGATGGATTAGACTAGAGTAGAGTAGAGTAGAATAGAAAACAGTAGAATAGAGTAGAGTAGAAAACAGTAGAATTGAGTAGAGTAGAGTAGAAAACAGTAGAGTAGAATAGAGTAGAGTAGAAAAGAGTAGAATAGAAAACAGTCGAGTAGAATAGAAAACAGTTGAGTAGAATAGAAAACAGTCGAGTAGAATAGAAAACAGTAGAGTAGAATAGAAAACAGTAGAATAGAGTAGAATAGAATAGAAAACCGTAGAATAGAGTAGAATAGAATAGAATAGAATAGCTTTATTAGACTTAAGGTTGATGGTATTGTTTCTATGCAGGATGGCTGTTATTGATGCCGTGCTGGATGGTCTGCTAGATGGACTCCTGGGTCTGGGTCGTCTCCTGTCTCCTCTTTGCTCCCTCTTTGTTCTCCTCCAGCTCTCTGCTCTGGTTGTCCTCCTCCTCCTGTCCCTCCGTGTCGTCTGTCTGCTGTGGAGCCATGCTCAGTTCACCAGACGTCTCCGGTGCTTCAGTAAACCCCCCACACAAAACTGGCTGATGGGACACCTGGGAAAGGTGAGAAAACAGACTCTCTGTGTGTGTGTGTGTGTATGTATGTGTACAGACTGAATTAATGGATGGAATTGATAGGACATTAACCCCTACACTACAACCTGCATGTTGAGATGAAAAGAAATTGACTTTGGTTAATAAAGCTGATCCAATATTAATTTAAATGTATGTTGCTCCAGGGAAAGGAAATGTTTTTGTTGGTGTTGTGAATTCAGTGGATGTTTTAAGTCTCAGTGACCACCATTTTGTATTAGGCTAGTGAAGCTGACTGTTAGGCAACAGTGCTTTGTTTACAGGAAAAGGTTCTTCCGGTTTGTCAGAAGGGTAAGCTACTGTAAGTGTTGCACCACAAACACTGAAAACTAAAGTCTGTCTTTTACAACTCTAGTTGTCAACACTGAAAACTAAAGTCAGTCTTTTACAACTCTAGTTGTCAACACTGAAAACGAGTCTGTTTTTACAGCTCCAGTCGTCAACACTGAAAACGAGTCTGTTTTTACAGCTCCAGTCGTCCAACACTGAAAACGAGTCTGTTTTTACAGCTCCAGTTGTCAACACTGAAAACGAGTCTGTTTTTACAGCTCCAGTTGTCAACACTGAAAACGAGTCTGTTTTTACAGCTCCAGTTGTCAACACTGAAAACGAGTCTGTTTTTACAGCTCCAGTTGTCAACACTGAAAACTAAAGTCAGTCTTTTACAACTCCAGTTGTCAACACTGAAAACGAGTCTGTTTTTACAGCTCCAGTCGTCAACACTGAAAACGAGTCTGTTTTTACAGCTCCAGTCGTCAACACTGAAAACTAAAGTCTGTCTTTTACAACTCCAGTTGTCAACACTGAAAACTAAAGTCTGTCTTTTACAACTCTAGTTGTCAACACTGAAAACGAGTCTGTTTTTACAGCTCCAGTCGTCAACACTGAAAACGAGTCTGTTTTTACAGCTCCAGTCGTCAACACTGAAAACGAGTCTGTTTTTACAGCTCCAGTTGTCAACACTGAAAACGAGTCTGTTTTAACAGCTCCAGTTGTCAACACTGAAAACTAAAGTCTGTCTTTTACAACTCCAGTTGTCAACACTGAAAACTAAAGTCTGTCTTTTACAACTCTAGTTGTCAACAATGAAAACGAGTCTGTTTTTACAGCTCCAGTCGTCAACACTGAAAACGAGTCTGTTTTTACAGCTCCAGTTGTCAACACTGAAAACTAAAGTCAGTCTTTTACAACTCCAGTTGTCAACACTGAAAACGAGTCTGTTTTTACAGCTCCAGTCGTCAACACTGAAAACGAGTCTGTTTTTACAGCTCCAGTCGTCAACACTGAAAACTAAAGTCTGTCTTTTACAACTCCAGTTGTCAACACTGAAAACTAAAGTCTGTCTTTTACAACTCTAGTTGTCAACACTGAAAACGAGTCTGTTTTTACAGCTCCAGTCGTCAACACTGAAAACGAGTCTGTTTTTACAGCTCCAGTCGTCAACACTGAAAACGAGTCTGTTTTTACAGCTCCAGTTGTCAACACTGAAAACGAGTCTGTTTTAACAGCTCCAGTTGTCAACACTGAAAACTAAAGTCTGTCTTTTACAACTCCAGTTGTCAACACTGAAAACTAAAGTCTGTCTTTTACAACTCTAGTTGTCAACAATGAAAACGAGTCTGTTTTTACAGCTCCAGTCGTCAACACTGAAAACGAGTCTGTTTTTACAACTCCAGTTGTCAACACTGAAAACTAAAGTCTGTTTTTACAACTCCAGTCGTCCTGCCCTTTACAGTACAAAACATCTCCTTGTGAAGTCTTCATTGGCCACTCGTTCCACACCACTATCCCCCAGCCTGCAGCTAGAAAGGAGTAGCTTTGTATCAGTCCTGCAGTTGTTTCAGCAGTGGGTTTTTGTGACACCCGTGACTGGATATTGCACATGGAAGTTTGGTTTCAGCAATAGAACAGCATGAAATATTACCTTCAAATGTCCCAATGCTGGAGGAACCTCCCCCCAACCTCCCTAATGCTGGAGGAACCTCCCCCCCAGCCTCCCAAATGCTGGAGGAACCTCCCCCCCAGACTCCCAAATTCTGGAGGAACCTCCCCCCCAGCCTCCCTAATGCTGGAGGAACCTCCCCCCCCCAGCCTCCCTAATGCTGGAGGAATCTCCCCCCAGCCTCCCTAATGCTGGAGGAACCTCCCCCCCCCCCAGCCTCCCTAATGCTGGAGGAACCTCCCCCCAGCCTCCCTAATGCTGGAGGAACCTCCCCCCAGCCTCCCTAATGCTGGAAGAACCCCCCCCAGCCTCCCTAATGCTGGAGGAACCCCCCCCAGCCTCCCAAATGCTGGAGGAATCTCCCCCCCAGCCTCCCTAATGCTGGAGGAACCTCCCCCCAGCCTCCCTAATGCTGGAGGAATCTCCCCCCCAGCCTCCCTAATGCTGGAGGAACCTCCCCCAGCCTCCTTAATGCTGGAGGAACCTCCCCCCAGCCTCTCTAATGCTGGAGGAACCTCCCCCAGCCTCTCTAATGCTGGAGGAACCTCCCCCAGCCTCCCTAATGCTGGAGGAACCTCCCCCCAGCCTCTCTAATGCTGGAGGAACCTCCCCCCAGCCTCCCTAATGCTGGAGGAACCTCCCCCCAGCCTCCCTAATGCTGGAGGAACCTCCCCCCAGCCTCCCTAATGCTGGAGGAACCTCCCCCAGCCTCCCTAATGCTGGAGGAACCCCCCCCAGCCTCCCTAATGCTGGAGGAACCTCCCCCCAGCCTCCCTAATGCTGGAGGAACCTCCCCCCAGCCTCTCTAATGCTGGAGGAACCTCCCCCCAGCCTCCCTAATGCTGGAGGAACCTCCCCCCAGCCTCCCTAATGCTGGAGGAACCTCCCTCCCCAGCCTCCCTAATGCTGGAGGAACCTCCCCCCAGCCTCCCTAATGCTGGAGGAACCTCCCCCCCCAGCCTCCCTAATGCTGGAGGAACCTCCCCCCCAGCCTCCCTAATGCTAGAGGAACCTCCCCCCCAACCTCCCTAATGCTGGAGGAACCTCCCCCCCAGCCTCTCTAATGCTGGAGGAACCTCCCCCCAGCCTCCCTAATGCTGGAGGAACCTCCCCCCAGCCTCCCTAATGCTAGAGGAACCTCCCCCCAGCCTCCCTAATGCTGGAGGAACCTCCCCCCCCAGCCTCCCTAATGCTGGAGGAACCTCCCCCCAGCCTCCCTAATGCTAGAGGAACCTCCCCCCAGCCTCCCTAATGCTAGAGGAACCTCCCCCCAACCTCCCTAATGCTGGAGGAACCTCCCCCCCAGCCTCCCTAATGCTGGAGGAACCTCCCCCCAGCCTCCCTAATGCTAGAGGAACCTCCCCCCAACCTCCCTAATGCTGGAGGAACCTCCCCCCCAGCTTCCCTAATGCTGGAGGAACCTCCCCCCCAGCCTCCCTAATGCTGGCAACACTGGAGGCCTTTCTTTGTTTCCCTAATGAAATATATACGTGTTTATCTTTATTCATATTATAAACAAAATGTGTTTCTACCTGTGTGTGTGTGTGTGTTGTGTGTTTCTACCTATGTGTTTGTGTGTGTGTTGTGTGTTTCTACCTATGTGTGTGTGTGTTTCTACCTATGTGTGTGTGTGTGTTGTGTGTTTCTACCTATGTGTTTGTGTGTGTGTTGTGTGTTTCTACCTATGTGTTTGTGTGTGTGTTGTGTGTTTCTACCTATGTGTGTGTGTGTTTCTACCTATGTGTGTGTGTGTGTTGTGTGTTTCTACCTATGTGTTTGTGTGTGTGTTGTGTGTTTCTACCTATGTGTGTGTGTGTTGTGTGTGTTTCTACCTATGTGTGTGTGTGTGTTGTGTGTTTCTACCTATGTGTGTGTGGTGTGTTGTGTGTTTCTACCTATGTGTGTGTGTGTGTGTGTGTATGTTGTGTGTTTCTACCTATGTGTGTGTGTGTGTTGTGTGTTTCTACCTATGTGTGTGTGGTGTGTGTGTGTTTCTACCTGTGTGTGTGTGTGTGTGTGTTTCTACCTGTGTGTGTGTGTGTGTGTTTCTACCTGTGTGTGTGTGTGTGTGTGTGTGTTTCTACCTACGTGTGTGTGTGTGTGTTGTGTGTTTCTACCTATGTGTGTGTGTGTGTGTTGTGTGTTTCTACCTATGTGTGTGTTGTGTGTGTGTGTTTCTACCTACGTGTGTGTGGTGTGTGTGTGTTTCTACCTATGTGTGTTGTGTGTTTCTACCTATGTGTGTGTTGTGTGTTTTTACCCTTTGTGTGTGTTGTGTGTTTCTACCTATGTGTGTGTTGTGTGCTTCTACCTATGTGTGTGTTGTGTGCTTCTACCTATGTGTGTTTGTGTGTGTGTGTTGTGTGTTTCTACCTATGTGTGTGTGTGTGTGTTGTGTGTTTCTACCTATGTGTGTGTGTGTGTGTGTGTTGTGTGTTTCTACCTATGTGTGTGTGTGTTGTGTGTTTCTACCTATGTGTGTGTGGTGTGTGTGTGTGTGGTGTGTAGATGCGGAGCACAGAGGAAGGCCTGCAGGCAGTGGATCAGCTAGTAAGAACCTACAGCCACTCCTGCTCCTGGTTTCTGGGCCCCTTCTACTCCCTGGTACGACTCTTCCACCCTGACTACATCAAGCCTCTGCTGCTGGCACCAGGTACATACATCTTTCACTCCTGGGTCCTGTTCATTAGGGAACCAAACCTAAGAAAACCAACTGTAACCCGGGAGGGACTAACTGGAATTGTCCAATAAGAAGTGCTCATTTTCATTTCCCATTGTTAAATGTTTCAAAACGTTTTTCTTTTTTTTGACTTGTGTGCCCTAATCAACAGTGTGCCCTGTATACAGAAGACCACTTAATTTAGTTCATGGACCAGAGGGCCACATTTCACACATTTGTCTACTTTCGGCTGGCAAAGTCTAACAACAATTTTCAGTAAGGACTGTGGGTAATATTTCGATATCAATAACACTTATCAGAGGTAGCTACATGTGGCTATCACTACATTATATGTTATGACCCCTTATGCAGTTAGTTAGGGGTCATAGACTGAGGGAATGAAATCTAGTTTTGTGTTGTCAGGGAACAATCTTCTCATACTAACTCAATTGATATATTATAAACTTGATGATACAACACTATTTAAGGTATGAAACAATTGGGATTGGTAATGACATGTCTATGGGGCCACCTTGAGGGGGGGGGGTTTATATGTTATACACATATTCATGTTGTGGTGCAAGGAGACAGAATGGGCAGTATAGGGATATGCTCTGTTACCACGTGACAAGGGTGTGAAGTACTTAATAAGTAAAAAAAATACTTTCAAGTACTACTTAAGTTGTTTGTTTGTGGTATTTTACAGATCACACCTTTCATGTCAGCATGCTGGGTGTTAATATAGAGCAGAGTATTGTACTATAAAAACATCATGGTACCAGATATAGATATCTTCATTTCCTTGACCAACTTCCCTAAAAACAAATATGTTGTTCTGCTATTTGAAACACTCTGGTTTCAATGGTGAATCAGTCGAGGTAAATCATTAGATACAACAGCCCCCCCCCCCAAAAAATGGACCAATCTCGTGGTTTTTAACATAACATCCATCCAATAGGATGGATCCATTGCTGTTTGATACAGTCATTTTCAACGAGCATGTGAACATTCCAACTTCTCTTCAACATTCTTTAATCAGCCTTCAAACATTTTAGACTCACATTCAACAAGATATGTAAATGTGTGAAAACATAATTTTATTTAGAGAGGTTATTTGATCAGGGGCTTGTGGAGAACAATTGAATACCATCAAAGCTTTGCCACCCTAGAGTGGATACATTTTCCCACTGTCCCATAGACTAATAGGCTGTCTGTCATAGCTACAGGGGGGGGGTGGTACTGATCGCTCCCATACACACTCCCGTCCTGCTCACCCAAGCTCCCATACACACTCCCGTCCTGCTCACCCAAGCTCCCATACACACTCCCGTCCTGCTCACCCAAGCTCCCATACACACTCCCGTCCTGCTCACCCAAGCTCCCATACACACTCCCGTCCTGCTCACCCAAGCTCCCATACACACTCCCGTCCTGCTCACCCAAGCTCCCATACACACTCCCGTCCTGCTCACCCAAGCTCCCATACACACTCCCGTCCTGCTCACCCAAGCTCACATACACACTCCCGTCCTGCTCACCCAAGCTCCCATACACACTCCCGTCCTGCTCACCCAAGCTCCCATACACACTCCCGTCCTGCTCACCCAAGCTCCCATACACACTCCCGTCCTGCTCACCCAAGCTCCCATTAGGCCTACATACATGACTGCATACAAAAACACACTGATGGGATACACAAACAGGACATTTCTTTACCAAGTCACGACAGCCTTATCACACAATCAAAATGTACTGATTGATTAAAGTGGGGAAATATGTGTTCCAATCATGCGCTAAAGTTTTGGAATAAAATATGCTTCTCGTCTAGTTTAGGCTTTTTTTATGAACTGATAGCGTGTCATTTAGAATAGGTTATAACCCCCCTAACTGCTAGCGTGTCATTTAGAATAGGTTATGACCACCCTAATGGCTACTGTGTCATTTAGAATAGGTTATAACCACCCTAATGGCTACTGTGTCATTTAGAATAGGTTCTAACCACCCTAATGGCTACTGTGTCATTTAGAATTGGTTATAACCCCCCTAACGGCTACTGTGTCATTTGGAATTTGTTATAACCCCCCTAACGGCTACTGTGTCATTTAGAATAGGTTATAACCACCCTAATGGCTACTGTGTCATTTAGAATAGGTTTTAACCCCCCAACTGCTAGTTTGTCATTTAGAATAGGTTATAACCCCCCTAACTGCTAGCGTGTCATTTAGAATAGGTTATAACCACCCTAATGGCTACTGTGTCATTTAGAATAGGTTATAACCACCCTAATGGCTACTGTGTCATTTAGAATAGGTTATAACCACCCTAATGGCTACTGTGTCATTTAGAATAGGTTATAACCACCCCAATGGCTACTGTGTCATTTAGAATTGGTTATAACCCCCCTAACGGCTACTGTGTCATTTGGAATTTGTTATAACCCCCCTAACGGCTACTGTGTCATTTAGAATAGGTTATAACCACCCTAATGGCTACTGTGTCATTTAGAATAGGTTTTAACCTCCCAACCGCTACTGTGTCATTTAGAATAGGTTATAACCACCCTAATGGCTACTGGGTCATTTAGAATAGGTTATAACCCCCCTAACGGCTACTGTGTCATTTGGAATTTGTTATAACCCCCCTAACGGCTACTGTGTCATTTAGAATAGGTTATAACCACCCTAATGGCCAATGTGTCATTTACAATAAGTTAGAATCCCCCTAACAGTACTGTGTCATTTAGAATAGGTTATAACCCCCCACCCCCCTAACTGCTAGTGTGTCATTTATAATAGGTTATAGCCCCCCTTAACTGCTCGTGTGTAATTTAGAATAGGTTATAACCCCCCCCCCCCCCCTAACTGCTAGTGTGTCATTTATAATAGGTTGTAACCCCCCCCCCCTAACTGCTAGTGTGTCATTTAGAATAGGTTGCTAGTGTGAACAGTGATGTAGATGAGACAAACACACTTGTTTCGGGAGCGCGAGTCGTGGCTCAGTTGACTCTTGTAGGTCTTAATTTTGCAAATTAGGCTACCTCACATCTCAATTAGGCTTAAATGTTTGTCGGTTTAGACAGAGAAGATAGGTCTAAACATGTGATTTGGTTGTCAATTGTGCTACTGGCTCTAGTGTGCGAGCAAGCCAGTGTGTTTAAAGTTGAGTTAATTTGTCATGAGAAAAAGGCTTGTGGAAAAAATAACTCCCTCGCATGGTTTTACCATCTCACCACCAGGTGGTGCTGCCGCACCCTCTGCACCCCTTCTTCCTACTGCCATGCTGTCTGCTTTTCTCCTTAGCAAGTAGACCAACACCATTTTTCCATCCTTGCAGCTTCCATCACAGTCAAAGATGAGCTTTTCTATGGGTTCCTGAGACCATGGCTGGGTAAGTACAAAACATGAACACCTTTCATTTACTTTATACATACAATACACTCTCAAATCAAATCCTCTCTCACAGTAGTATTTCATATACTATATACAGTACTTTAGGATCCTCTGTCCTAGTGACAGTCAGTAGTATTTCCTATACTATATACAGTACTTTAGGATCCTCTGTCCTAGTGACAGTCACAGTAGTATTTCCTATACTATACACAGTACTTTATGATCCTCTGTCCTAGTGACAGTCATATTTCCTATACTATATACAGTACTTTAGGATCCTCTGTCCTAGTGACAGTCAGTAATATTTCCTATACTATATACAGTACTTTAGGATCCTCTGTCCTAGTGACAGTCAGTAATATTTCCTATACTATATACAGTACTTTAGGATCCTCTGTCCTAGTGACAGTCAGTAGTATTTCCTATACTATATACAGTACTTTAGGATCCTCTGTCCTAGTGACAGTCAGTAATATTTCCTATACTATATACAGTACTTTAGGATCCTCTGTCCTAGTGACAGTCACAGTAGTATTTCCTATACTATATACAGTACTTTAGGATCCTCTGTCCTAGTGACAGTCAGTAATATTTCCTATACTATATACAGTACTTTAGGATCCTCTGTCCTAGTGACAGTCAGTAATATTTCCTATACTATATACAGTACTTTAGGATCCTCTGTCCTAGTGACAGTCAGTAATATTTCCTATACTATATACAGTACTTTCAGATTCTCTATCCTGGTCACAGTTACAGTAATATTGTCATACAGGACAGAGTCTTCTCCTGAGTAACGGAGAGGACTGGTCTCGTCGAAGACGTCTACTCACTCCTGCATTCCACTTCGACATCCTCAAGAACTATGTGAAGATCTTCAACCACTCCTCCGACATCATGCATGTGAGTCTATGGAGCAACAGCAGCCATTACGTGGGTTCATTTAAGTAGCAATCAAGAAATCACCCCATTTGGCCCATTAAATATGTTAGAGAAACAAGTAGTATAGTTTACAAGTTTATTTTTTTTGCATCAGCTTCTCTGTTTTTAAACTGCCCTCTGTAATTATTGGAACAGTGAAGTATTTTTGAAACTTATTTTAGCTCTATACTTGAAAACTTTGGATCCATATCGGGTGAAGCGTTTAGAAATTACAGCAGTTTTTGTACATAGACCTCCCATTTTAGGGGAGCGAACTAGTAAAAAGTGTATTTGGTCCCGTATTCATAGCACGCAACGACGACATCAAATTAGTTTGATGCATTTGCTTTTTGTTTTGGTTGGGTTTCAGATTATTAGGTTCCAGATACAGTGTGTCAGACAGAGGTGGCTGGTGGGAGGAGCTATATCGGTTCAATTCCAGCCATTACAATGAGCCCGTCCTCCTATAGCTCCTCCCACCAGCCTCACCTGGTGTAAGAATGTAAGAGGTCGTGTGGCGATGTGGTGAGGTAGGCAACAAAAATGTCTCCCATAGAGTTAGTTGGAGGACTTGTTATGGACATAACCCACTTTAGCATGTATTGCCATTGAGTGATTCCACCATTTTAAAGAAGTCAACTTGGTGGGGATTCCTATGGGTTCTAAGTGATCAGCCAAATATCAGAGCATTGTCGCCTGGTTGCAGTGTTTGTAAATGGCTTTAAGCTATATCACTGCCATCTAGTGGCCACAATAAATAAATGACACAAGATATGATTCAGGACTCCAGTACTGCAGGTGGCTGTAAAATCACCAATATTAGCGTTAGGCTTTTTAAAAACACTAAGAAATAAGAAAATGGACTACTTCAAAATGGAGATAGAACGGGCAGCGTTACTGAGGCTGTCACAGACACCTTAATAGGACAGATACAAAGATGACTCCTCTAATTAACTCTATGGTCTCTCCCCTGTTGGTTGGCGTCAGTCTAAGTGGCGCCGCCTGGTGGCCGAGGGAGAGAGCCGCCAGGACATGTTCAGTCACATCAGCCTGATGACTCTGGACAGTCTGCTCAGATGTACCTTCAGCTACAACAGCAACTGCCAGGAGTGAGTAGTCTATGTTTAATATGACCAGAGTCCAGTAACCTTGTACCTCTGATACTGACTGAGACCAGAGTCCAGTAACCTTGTACCTCTGATACTGACTGAGACCAGAGTCTAGTAACCTTGTACCTCTGATACTGAGACCAGAGTCCAGTAACCTTGTACCTCTGATACTGACTGAGACCAGAGTCCAGTAACCTTGTACCTCTGATACTGACTGAGACCAGAGTCCAGTAACCTTGTACCTCTGATACTGAGACCAGAGTCCAGTAACCTTGTACCTCTGATACTGAGACCAGAGTCCAGTAACCTTGTACCTCTGATACTGACTGAGACCAGAGTCCAGTAACCTTGTACCTCTGTTACTGAGACCAGAGTCCAGTAACCTTGTACCTCTGATACTGAGACCAGAGTCCAGTAACCTTGTACCTCTGATACTGACTGAGACCAGAGCCCAGTAACCTTGTACCTCTGATACTGAGACCAGAGTCCAGTAACCTTGTACCTCTGATACTGAGACCAGAGTCCAGTAACCTTGTACCTCTGATACTGAGACCAGAGTCCAGTAACCTTGTACCTCTGATACTGACTGAGACCAGAGTCCAGTAACCTTGTACCTCTGATACTGAGACCAGAGTCCAGTAACCTTGTACCTCTGATACTGACTGAGACCAGAGTCCAGTAACCTTGTACCTCTGATACTGAGACCAGAGTCCAGTAACCTTGTACCTCTGATACTGAGACCAGAGTCCAGTAACCTTGTACCTCTGATACTGAGACCAGAGTCCAGTAACCTTGTACCTCTGATACTGAGACCAGAGTCCAGTAACCTTGTACCTCTGATACTGACTGAGACCAGAGTCCAGTAACCTTGTACCTCTGATACTGAGACCAGAGTCCAGTAACCTTGTACCTCTGATACTGACTGAGACCAGAGTCCAGTAACCTTGTACCTCTGATACTGACTGAGAACAGAGTCCAGTAACCTTGTACCTCTGATACTGACTGAGACCAGAGTCCAGTAACCTTGTACCTCTGATACTGACTGAGACCAGAGTCCAGTAACCTTGTACCTCTGATACTGAGACCAGAGTCCAGTAACCTTGTACCTCTGATACTGACTGAGACCAGAGTCCAGTAGCTTTCTACCTCTGATACTGACTGAGACAAGAGCCCAGTAACCATAGTCCCCTCTACCCTCCTCTATCTAACCCTGTCTCCACCCTCTCTCCTCTATGTAACCCTGTCTCCACCCTCTCTCCTCTATGTAACCCTGTCTCCACCCTCTCTCCTCTATGTAACCCTGTCTCCACCCTCCCTCCTCTATCTAACTCTGTCTCCATCCTCCCTTCTCTATCTAACCCTGTCTCCTCCCTCCTCTATCTAACCCTGTCTCCTCCCTCCTCTATCTAACCCTGTCTCCATCCTCCCTCCTCTATCTAACCCTGTCTCCATCCTCCCTCCTCTATCTAACCCTGTCTCCACCCTCTCTCCTCTATGCAACCCTGTCTCCATCCTCCCTCCTATCTAACCCTGTCTCCACCCTCCCTCCTCTATGTAACCCTGTCTCCACCCTCCCTCCTATCTAACCCTGTCTCCATCCTCCCTCCTTTATGTAACCCTGTCTCCATCCTCCCTCATCTATCTAACCCTGTCTCCTCCCTCCTCTACCTAACCCTGTCTCCTCCCTCCTCTACCTAACCATGTCTCCTCCCTCCTCTATCTAACCATGTCTCCTCCCTCCTCTATCTAACCATGTCTCCTCCCTCCTCTATCTAACCATGTCTCCTCCCTCCTCTATCTAACCATGTCTTCTCCCTCCTCTATCTAACCATGTCTCCATCCTCCCTCCTCTATCTAACCATGTCTCCATCCTCCCTCCTCTATCTAACCATGTCTCCATCCTCCCTCCTCTATCTAACTCTGTCTCCATCCTCCTCTATCTAACCATGTCTCCTCCCTCCTCTGTCCTCTGTCTCCTCCCTCCTCTATCTAACTCTGTCTCCATCCTCCATCTAACCCTGTCTCCTCCCTACTCTATCTAACCCTGTCTCCCTCCTCCCTCCTCTATGTAACCCTGTCTCCATTCTCCCTCCTCTATCTAACTCTGTCTCCGTCATCCCTCCTCTGTCTCCGTCCTCCCTCCTCTATGTAACCCTGTCTCCATCCTCCCTCCTCTATCTAACTCTGTCTCCGTCATCCCTCCTCTATCTAACCATGTCTCCATCCTCCCTCCTCTATCTAACTCTGTCTCCATCCTCCTCTATCTAACCATGTCTCCTCCCTCCTCTGTCCTCTGTCTCCTCCCTCCTCTATCTAACTCTGTCTCCATCCTCCATCTAACCCTGTCTCCATCCTCCATCTAACCCTGTCTCCTCCCTCCTCTATCTAACTCTGTCTCCATCCTCCCTCCTCTATGTAACCCTGTCTCCCTCCTCCCTCCTCTATGTAACCCTGTCTCCATCCTCCCTCCTCTATGTAACTCTGTCTCCATCCTCCCTCCTCTATCTAACCCGGTCTCCATCCTCCCTCCTCTATCTAACCCTGTCTCCATCCTCCCTCCTCTATCTAACCCTGTCTCCATCCTCCCTCCTCTATCTAACCCTGTCTCCATCCTCCCTCCTCTATCTAACCCTGTCTCCAACCTCCCTCCTCTATCTAACCCTGTCTCCATCCTCCCTCCTCTATCTAACTCTGTCTCCATCCTCCCTCCTCTATCTAACCCGGTCTCCATCCTCCCTCCTCTATCTAACCCGGTCTCCATCCTCCCTCCTCTATCTAACCCGGTCTCCATCCTCCCTCCTCTATCTAACCCGGTCTCCATCCTCCCTCCTCTATCTAACCCGATCTCCATCCTCCCTCCTCTATCTAACCCGGTCTCCATCCTCCCTCCTCTATCTAACTCTGTCTCCATCCTCCCTCCTCTATCTAACCCGGTCTCCATCCTCCCTCCTCTATCTAACCCGGTCTCCAACCTCCCTCCTCTATCTAACCCGGTCTCCAACCTCCCTCCTCTATCTAACCCGGTCTCCATCCTCCCTCCTCTATCTAACCCGGTCTCCATCCTCCCTCCTCTATCTAACCCGGTCTCCATCCTCCCTCCTCTATCTAACCCTGTCTCCATCCTCCCTCCTCTATCTAACCCTGTCTCCATCCTCCCTCCTCTATCTAACCCGGTCTCCAACCTCCCTCCTCTATCTAACCCGGTCTCCAACCTCCCTCCTCTATCTAACCCGGTCTCCATCCTCCCTCCTCTATCTAACCCTGTCTCCATCCTCCCTCCTCTATCTAACCCTGTCTCCATCCTCCCTCCTCTATCTAACCCTGTCTCCATCCTCCCTCCTCTATCTAACCCTGTCTCCATCCTCCCTCCTCTATCTAACTCTGTCTCCATCCTCCCTCCTCTATCTAACCATGTCTCCATCCTCCCTCCTCTATCTAACCCGGTCTCCATCCTCCCTCCTCTATCTAACCCTGTCTCCATCCTCCCTCCTCTATCTAACCCTGTCTCCATCCTCCCTCCTCTATCTAACCCTGTCTCCATCCTCCCTCCTCTATCTAACTCTGTCTCCATCCTCCCTCCTCTATCTAACCATGTCTCCATCCTCCCTCCTCTATCTAACCCTGTCTCCATCCTCCCTCCTCTATCTAACCCGGTCTCCTCCCTCCCTCCTCTATCTAACCCGGTCTCCTCCCTCCTCTATCTAACCCTGTCTCCTCCCTCCTCTATCTAACCCTGTCTCCTCTATCTAACCCGGTCTCCATCCTCCCTCCTCTATCTAACTCTGTCTGATGGCTCCTTTCCTTTCGTCCAGGAGTTCCAGTGAGTACATTGCAGCCATTTTTGAGCTGAGTACCCTGGTGATTGAGCGGAGAGGACGTATCCTGCACCACTGGGACTGTCTGTACTGGAGGTCCCCAGAGGGACAGCGCTTCAAACAGGCCTGTAGTGTAGTACACGGGTAAGAAGATTGGCTGAACATTTCCCTGAAATTCAAAGGTTTTCCTGAAATTCCCTTTGGAAGATACCTGGAAGCTGAAAATCCAAGATTCCTCCAAACAGGATTTCTGGAATACTTTGGAATTTTCAGAAAGTAACTCAAGTTCTTACAACCCTATACACAGGTTCACCAGGACTGTTGTCCAGGAGCGCAGAGCACAGCTTCTCCACCGGGGGGAGCCAGAGAGCCACACTGACACCACAGGAGGGGAGGAGAAGAAGAAGAAAAGAGTAGCAGATTTCATTGATTTGTTACTGCTGTCAAAGGATGAGGATGGTCATGGTCTCACAGATGAGGAGATAAAAGCAGAGGCAGACACTTTCATGTTTGGAGGTGATCCTCGAGTGTTCAGATCCACCATATCCTTTACTGTATTTACCCTGGCAGTATATCCTATCATAAACTACTGTATTTATCCTGGCAGTATATCCTATCATAAACTACTGTATTTACCCTGGCAGTATATCCTATCATAAACTACTGTATTTACCCTGGCAGTATATCCTATCATAAACTACTGTATTTATCCTGGCAGTATATCCTATCATAAACTACTGTATTTACCCTGGCAGTATATCCTATCATAAACTACTGTATTTATCCTGGCAGTATATCCTATCATAAACTACTGTATTTACCCTGGCAGTATATCCTATCATAAACTACTGTATTTACCCTGGCAGTATATCCTATCATAAACTACTGTATTTACCCTGGCAGTATATCCTATCATAAACTACTGTATTTACCCTGGCAGTATATCCTATCATAAACTACTGTATTTACCCTGGCAGTATATCCTATCATAAACTACTGTATTTATCCTGGCAGTATATCCTATCATAAACTACTGTATTTATCCTGGCAGTATATCCTATCATAAACTACTGTATTTATCCTGGCAGTTTATCCTATCATAAACTACTGTATTTATCCTGGCAGTATATCCTATCATAAACTACTGTATTTACCCTGGCAGTATACTCTATCATAAACCACGTTATTTGAGATTTGATTCTCTCTCAGGTCATGACACCACGGCCAGCGGGATCAGCTGGGTTCTGTATAACCTGTCTCAGCATCAGGACTACCAGGACTGCTGTAGAGCCGAGGTCAACGACCTGCTACAAGACCGAAAGACAGAGGACTTAGACTGGTCAGCACCTGTCTGTCCGTCCGTCAGTCTGTCTGCTTGCCAGTCTGTCTTTGTTTCTGTCAGGGGGACGGGTCATACCACAGGGTGAGGGGAAGGGGACAGGTCCTACCACAGGGTGAGGGGAGGGGGATGGGTCATACCACAGGGTGAGGGGGACGGGTCATACCACAGGGTGAGGGGTCGGGGACGAATCATACCACAGGGTGAGGGGGACGGGTCATACCACAGGGTGAGGGGAGGGGGACGGGTCATACCACAGGGTGAGGGGAGGGGGACGGGTCATACCACAGGGTGAGGGGGACGGGTCATACCACAGGGCGAGGGGAGGTGGACGGGTCATACCACAGGGTGAGGGGAGGGGGACGTGTCATACCACAGGGCGAGGGGAGGGGGACGTGTCATACCACAGGGCGAGGGGAGGGGGACGTGTCATACCACAGGGCGAGGGGAGGGGGACGTGTCATACCACAGGGCGAGGGGAGGGGGACGGTTCATACCACAGTCCTTTCTCAAATAGGTCACATTTGTAATAATGAAAAGTTCCATCCTCTCTTCATCTCAACATGGCAGGAATGAGTTCTCATTGGTCTATCATATCGGTTATATGATACAAGGAGAAGATACCTCGTTGATAAGAGGAGTCTGGGGATCTCTGTGGGCCAAGACTCTCAAAACCACAGAGGATACCACGTTAATAAGAGTAGTCTGGGCATCTCTGTGGGCCAAGACACTCAAAACCACAGAGAGGATACCACGTTAATAAGAGTAGTCTGGGCATCTCTGTGGGCCAAGACACTCAAAACCACAGAGAGGATACCACGTTAATAAGAGTAGTCTGGGCATCTCTGTGGGCCAAGACACTCAAAACCACAGAGAGGATACCACGTTAATAAGAGGAGTCTTGGATCTCTGTGGGCAAAGACACTCAAAACCACAGAGAGGATACCACGTTAATAAGAGTAGTCTGGGCATCTCTGTGGGCCAAGACACTCAAAACCACAGAGAGGATACCACGTTAATAAGAGTAGTCTGGGCATCTCTGTGGGCCAAGACACTCAAAACCACAGAGAGGATACCACGTTAATAAGAGGAGTCTTGGATCTCTGTGGGCAAAGACACTCAAAACCACAGAGAGGATACCACGTTAATAAGAGGAGTCTTGGATCTCTGTGGGCAAAGACACTCAAAACCACAGAGAGGATACCACGTTGATAAGAGGAGTCTGGGGATCTCTGTGGGCCAAGACTCTCAAAACCACAGAGGATACCACGTTAATAAGAGTAGTCTGGGCATCTCTGTGGGCCAAGACACTCAAAACCACAGAGAGGATACCACGTTAATAAGAGTAGTCTGGGCATCTCTGTGGGCCAAGACACTCAAAACCACAGAGAGGATACCACGTTAATAAGAGTAGTCTGGGCATCTCTGTGGGCCAAGACACTCAAAACCACAGAGAGGATACCACGTTAATAAGAGGAGTCTTGGATCTCTGTGGGCAAAGACACTCAAAACCACAGAGAGGATACCACTTTAATAAGAGGAGTCTTGGATCTCTGTAGGCCAAGACACTCAAAACCACAGAGAGGATACCACGTTAATAAGAGGAGTCTTGGATCTCTGTAGGCCAAGACACTCAAAACCACAGAGAGGATACCACGTTAATAAGAGGAGTCTTGGATCTCTGTAGGCCAAGACACTCAAAACCACAGAGATGATACCACGTTAATAAGAGGAGTGTTGGGATCTCTGTGGGCCAAGACACTCAAAACCACAGAGAGGATACCACGTTAATAAGAGGAGTGTTGGGATCTCTGTGGGCCAAGACACTCAAAACCACAGAGAGGATACCACGTTAATAAGAGTAGTCTAGTCAAGACTCTCAAAACAGACCAGTCCTTTCTGTATGAGTGAATGATACATAAAAGAGTGACTGGTGTGTTGTGTTTCTGCAGGGAGGACCTGAGCAGCCTCCCCTTCACCACCATGTGTATTAAAGAGTCTCTGAGACTGCACTCCCCCGTGTCTGCTGTCACCAGACAATACACGAAGGACATGGCGGTGCCAGGTGGACGGGTCATACCACAGGGTGAGGGGACGGGTCATACCACAGGGTGTATTTGGGTATATTTGCATATTTAAATACATTAACAGAAAGGGGAGGAACAGAGATGCAACCACCAAACACTTTCTCAGTCTCCCCTACCTGCTCTGTCTAGACTACCTGCTCTGTCCAGACTACCTGCTCTGTCCAGACAACCTGCTCTGTCCAGACTACCTGCTCTGTCTAGACTACCAGCTCTGTCTAGACTACCTGCTCTGTCTAGACTACCTGCTCTGTCCAGACTACCTGCTCTGTCTAGACTACCTGCTCTGTCCAGACTACCTGCTCTGTCTAGACTACCTGCTCTGTCTAGACTACCTGCTCTGTCCAGACTACCTGCTCTGTCCAGACTACCTGCTCTGTCTAGACTACCTGCTCTGTCTAGACTACCTGCTCTGTCCAGACTACCTGCTCTGTCCAGACTACCTGCTCTGTCCAGACTACCTGCTCTGTCTAGACTACCTGCTCTGTCCAGACCACCTGCTCTGTCCAGACCACCTGCTCTGTCCAGACGACCTGCTCTGTCTACCCTACCTGCTCTATCTACCCTACCTGCTCTGTCTAGACTACCTGCTCTGTCCAGACTACCTGCTCTGTCTACCCTACCTGCTCTGTCTAGATTACCTGCTCTGTCCAGACTACCTGCTCTGTCTAGACTACCTGCTCTGTCCAGACTACCTGCTCTGTCCAGACAACCTGCTCTGTCCAGACAACCTGCTCTATCTAGACTACCTGCTCTGTCCAGACTACCTGCTCTGTCCAGACTACCTGCTCTGTCTACCCTACCTGCTCTGTCTACCCTACCTGCTCTGTCTAGACTACCTGCTCTGTCCAGACTACCTGCTCTGTCTACCCTACCTGCTCTGTCTACCCTACCTGCTCTGTCTACCCTACCTGCTCTGTCTAGACTACCTGCTCTGTCTAGACTACCTGCTCTGTCCAGACTACCTGCTCTGTCCAGACGACCTGCTCTGTCCAGACTACCTGCTCTGTCTACCCTACCTGCTCTGTCTACCCTACCTGCTCTGTCTAGACTACCTGCTCTGTCTACCCTACCTGCTCTGTCTAGATTACCTGCTCTGTCCAGACTACCTGCTCTGTCCAGACTACCTGCTCTGTCCAGACTACCTGCTCTGTCCAGACTACCTACTCTGTCCAGACTACCTGCTCTGTCCAGACTACCTGCTCTGTCCAGACTACCTGCTCTGTCCAGACTACCTGCTCTGTCCAGACTACCTGCTCTGTCCAGACTACCTGCTCTGTCTACCCTACCTGCTCTGTCCAGACTACCTGCTCTGTCCAGACTACCTGCTCTGTCCAGACTACCTGCTCTGTCTAGACTACCTGCTCTGTCTAGACTACCTGCTCTGTCCAGACTACCTGCTCTGTCTACCCTACCTGCTCTGTCTACCCTACCTGCTCTGTCTACCCTACCTGCTCTGTCTAGACTACCTGCTCTGTCCAGACTACCTGCTCTGTCCAGACTACCTGCTCTGTCTAGACTACCTGCTCTGTCTAGACTACCTGCTCTGTCCAGACTAACTGCTCTGTCTAGACTACCTGCTCTGTCCAGACTACCTGCTCTGTCTACCCTACCTGCTCTGTCCAGACTACCTGCTCTATCTAGACTACCTGCTCTGTCCAGACTACCTGCTCTGTCCAGACTACCTGCTCTGTCCAGACTACCTGCTCTGTCTAGACTACCTGCTCTGTCTACCCTACCTGCTCTGTCCAGACTACCTGCTCTGTCTACCCTACCTGCTCTGTCCAGACTACCTGCTCTATCTAGACTACCTGCTCTGTCCAGACTACCTGCTCTGTCCAGACTACCTGCTCTGTCCAGACTACCTGCTCTGTCCAGACTACCTGCTCTGTCTACCCTACCTGCTCTGTCCAGACTACCTGCTCTGTCCAGACTACCTGCTCTGTCCAGACTACCTGCTCTGTCCAGACTACCTGCTCTGTCCAGACTACCTGCTCTGTCTACCCTACCTGCTCTGTCTAGACTACCTGCTCTGTCCAGACTACCTGCTCTGTCCAGACTACCTGCTCTGTCCAGACTACCTGCTCTGTCCAGACTACCTGTTCTGTCTACCCTACCTGCTCTGTCCAGACTACCTGCTCTGTCCAGACTACCTGCTCTGTCCAGACTACCTGCTCTGCCCAGACTACCTGCTCTGTCTACCCTACCTGCTCTGTCTAGACTACCTGCTCTGTCCAGACTACCTGCTCTGTCTAGACTACCTGCTCTGTCTAGACTACCTGCTCTGTTCAGACTACCTGCTCTGTCTACCCTACCTGCTCTGTCTAGACTACCTGCTCTGTCCAGACTACCTGCTCTGTCTACCCTACCTGCTCTGTCCACCCTACGTGCTCTGCCTACCTTACCTCCTCTGTCTACCCTGTCTGCTCTGTCTAGACTACCTGCTCTGTCTAGACTACCTACTCTGTCTAGACTACCTACTCTGTCTAGACTACCTGCTCTGTCTAGACTACCTGCTCTGTCTAGACTACCTGCTCTGTCTAGACTACCTACTCTGTCTAGACTACCTGCTCTGTCTAGACTACCTGCTCTGTCTAGACTACCTGCTCTGTTCAGACTACCCGCTCTGTCTACCCTACCTGCTCTGTCCAGACTACCTGCTCTGTCCAGACTACCTGCTCTGTCTAGACTACCTGCTCTGTCCAGACTACCTGCTCTGTCCAGACTACCTGCTCTGTCCAGACTACCTGCTCTGTCTACCCTACCTGCTCTGTCCAGACTACCTGCTCTGTCTACCCTACCTGCTCTGTCTAGACTACCTGCTCTGTCTAGACTACCTGCTCTGTCCAGACTACCTGCTCTGTCCAGACTACCTGCTCTGTCCAGACTACCTGCTCTGTCTAGACTACCTGCTCTGTCTACCCTACCTGCTCTGTCTAGACTACCTGCTCTGTCTAGACTACCTGCTCTGTCTAGCCTACCTGCTCTGTCTAGCCTACCTGCTCTGTCTACCCTACCTGCTCTGTCTACCCTACCTGCTCTGTCCAGACTACCTGCTCTGTCTACCCTACCTGCTCTGTCCAGACTACCTGCTTTGTCCAGACTACCTGCTCTGTCCAGACTACCTGCTCTGCCCAGACTACCATCTCTGCCCAGACTACCAGCTCTGTCTACCCTACCTGCTCTGTCTAGACCTCCTCATGACTTACTGTTGTTGTCACGTTCTGTTGCATAATTCAACAAATGTGTCGATAGCAGGATACACTCTGATTAGAAATCAACACTCTTGGGTCTAGATTACACCTATCTAAACATGCTTTACTTAAACAATCCAGGTGTTCATTTTCAGAAGTTGCTTTCATTTCAGCGGATCTAATTTGTGAACACTTTTTTAAATTCCACTAAAAAATGTATTCTCTTTCTTGTGACATACAATACCAGTCAAAGGTTTGGACACACCTACTCATTCAAGGGTTTTTCTTTATTTTTTACAATTTTCTACCTTGTAGAATAGAGTGAAGACATCAACACTATGAAATAACACATATGGAATCATGTAGTAACCAAAAAAGTGTTAAACAAATCAAAATATATTTTATATTTTGAGTTTCTTCAAAGTTGCCACCCTTTGCCTTGATGACAGTTTTGCACACGCTTGGCATTCTCTCAACCAGCTTCATGAAGTAGTCACCTGGAATGCATTTAAATTAACAGGTGTTCCTTGTAAAAAATGAATTTGTGGAATTTCTTTCCTTCTTAATGCGTTTGAGCCAATCAGTTGTGCTGTGACAAGGTAGGGGTGGTATACAGAAGATAGCCCTATTTGGTAAAAGTCCAAGTCCATATTAAGGCGAGAACAGCTCAAATATGCAAAGAGAAAAACCCCGGAATGAGTAGGTGTGTCCAAACTTTTGACTGGTAGTGTACGTGTGGAGACGGTGCGTTAAATCCCTGGCGAAGCTCTAGCGTTCTTATAGACTAAACGGAAAGGCAACATAAACACAGGAAATAGATAGCTGAAGAAGACAGATCTTCAGGTGGGCGGAGCCTGTGTGTTTCTTATACTAATGTCTCATGTCTTTTCCCACATCAGGTAGCATCTGTCTGGTGAGCATCTATGGGACCCATCACAACCCTGAGATCTGGCCTGACCCAGACGTTAGTACAGTTTACTACATCGACACTCAGGGCTCTGACGAGCTCCTTAATATCCTCTCACAATGCCGCTGGCAGTCACTTTAGTCTGATGGCATTTCACTCTTCTTCTCTCCAGGTCTACAACCCCATGCGCTTCGACCCTGAGAACTCAAAGGGCCGTTCATCCCATGCCTTCATACCTTTCTCTTCGGGACCTAGGTGTGGATTCTAATTGACATTATCTTTATACACATTAGCATCACAGCCCAGGCATAACATAGCCTAATGTTTAGAACCTGTTCCCCGATCCGTTTGTGCATGGCATGACAGCACAAACAGATCCGGAGACCAGGCTATGATGATACAGTATCTACCATCACCGATAATTCTGTGCTATAGGAACTGTATAGGTCAGAAGTTTGCCATGGCGGAGCTGCGTGTGGTGGTGGCACTGACCTTGAGGAGGTTCCGTTTGACCCCAGGGGGGGTGGAGGTGAGGAGGCTACCCCATCTGGTGCTCAGGGCCGAGGGGGGGCTGTGGCTGACGCTGGAGACCCTAGAAGCACCCCAGGACTAACCCCTGAACTCCTCTCTCCTCTATGGATCAGACAGAGAAAACTGATTTTATGACTTTACTGTATTAACATACGCTGAGTATACGAAACGTTAAGAACAGCTTAACACAGTAAAATACATAGGCCTAAAGCCGACAAATAAACAGTAAAATACATAGGCCTAAAGCCGACAAAATGAAAACAATAGAATACATAGGTCTAAAGCCGACAAATGAAAACAATAGAATACAGAGGCCTAAAGCCGACAAAATGAAAACAATAGAATACATAGGCCTAAAGCAGACAAAATGAAAACAATAGAATACATAGGCCTAAAGCCGACAAAATGAACACAATAGAATACATAGAGGCCTAAAGCCGACAAAATGAATACAATAGAATACATAGGCCTAAAGCCGACAAAATGAAAACAATAGAATACAGAGGCCTAAAGCCGACAAATAAACAATAGAATACATAGGCCTAAAGCTGACAAAATGAAAACAATAGAATACATAGGCCTAAAGCTGACAAAATGAAAACAATAGAAGACATAGGCCTAAAGCCGACAAAATGAAAACAATAGAATACATAGGCCTAAAGCCGACAAAATGAAAACAATAGAATACATAGGCCTAAAGCCGACAAATGAAAACAATAGAATACATAGAGGCCTAAAGCCGACAAAATGAAAAAAATAGAATACATAGGCCTAAAGCCGACAAATGAAAACAATAGAATACAGAGGCCTAAAGCCGACAAAATGAAAACAATAGAATACATAGGCCTAAAGCCGACAAAATGAACACAATAGAATACCTGGGCCTAAAGCAGACAAAATGAACACAATAGAATACATGGGCCTAAAGCAGACAAAATGAACACAATAGAATACATAGGCCTAAAGCCGACAAATGAAAACAATAGAATACATAGAGGCCTAAAGCCGACAAAATGAAAACAATAGAATACATAGAGGCCTAAAGCCGACAAAATGAATACAATAGAATACATAGGCCTAAAGCCGACAAAATGAAAACAATAGAATACAGAGGCCTAAAGCCGACAAATAAACAATAGAATACATAGGCCTAAAGCTGACAAAATGAAAACAATAGAATACATAGGCCTAAAGCCGACAAAATGAAAACAATAGAATACATAGGCCTAAAGCTGACAAAATGAAAACAATAGAATACATAGGCCTAAAGCTGACAAAATGAAAACAATAGAATACAGAGGCCTAAAGCCGACAAAATGAAAACAATAGAATACATAGGCCTAAAGCTGACAAAATGAAAACAATAGAATACAGAGGTCTAAAGCCGACAAATAAACAATAGAATACATAGGCCTAAAGCTGACAAAATGAAAACAATAGAATACATAGGCCTAAAGCCGACAAAATGAAAACAATAGAATACAGAGGCCTAAAGCCGACAAAATGAAAACAATAGAATACAGAGGCCTAAAGCCGACAAAATGAAAACAATAGAATACATAGGCCTAAAGCCGACAAAATGAAAACAATAGAATACATAGGCCTAAAGCAGACAAAATGAACACAATAGAATACAGAGGCCTAAAGCCGACAAAATGAAAACAATAGAATACATAGGCCTAAAGCCGACAAAATGAAAACAATAGAATACATAGGCCTAAAGCCGACAAAATGAAAACAATAGAATACATAGAGGCCTAAAGCCGACAAATGAAAACAATAGAATACATAGAGGCCTAAAGCCGACAAAATGAAAACAATAGAATACATAGAGGCCTAAAGCCGACAAAATGAATACAATAGAATACATAGGCCTAAAGCCGACAAAATGAAAACAATAGAATACAGAGGCCTAAAGCCGACAAATAAACAATAGAATACATAGGCCTAAAGCTGACAAAATGAAAACAATAGAATACATAGGCCTAAAGCCGACAAAATGAAAACAATAGAATACATAGGCCTAAAGCTGACAAAATGAAAACAATAGAATACATAGGCCTAAAGCTGACAAAATGAAAACAATAGAATACAGAGGCCTAAAGCCGACAAAATGAAAACAATAGAATACATAGGCCTAAAGCTGACAAAATGAAAACAATAGAATACAGAGGTCTAAAGCCGACAAATAAACAATAGAATACATAGGCCTAAAGCTGACAAAATGAAAACAATAGAATACATAGGCCTAAAGCCGACAAAATGAAAACAATAGAATACAGAGGCCTAAAGCCGACAAAATGAAAACAATAGAATACAGAGGCCTAAAGCCGACAAAATGAAAACAATAGAATACATAGGCCTAAAGCCGACAAAATGAAAACAATAGAATACATAGGCCTAAAGCAGACAAAATGAACACAATAGAATACAGAGGCCTAAAGCCGACAAAATGAAAACAATAGAATACATAGGCCTAAAGCCGACAAAATGAAAACAATAGAATACATAGGCCTAAAGCCGACAAAATGAAAACAATAGAATACATAGAGGCCTAAAGCCGACAAAATGAAAACAATAGAATACATAGGCCTAAAGCCGACAAAATGAACACAATAGAATACATAGGCCTAAAGCCGACAAAATGAAAACAATAGAATACAGAGGCCTAAAGCCGACAAATAAACAATAGAATACATAGGCCTAAAGCTGACAAAATGAAAACAATAGAATACATAGGCCTAAAGCTGACAAAATGAAAACAATAGAATACATAGGCCTAAAGCTGACAAAATGAAAACAATAGAATACAGAGGCCTAAAGCTGACAAAATGAAAACAATAGAAGACATAGGCCTAAAGCCGACAAAATGAAAACAATAGAATACATAGGCCTAAAGCCGACAAAATGAAAACAGTAAAATATCCTGATGAAAATGCAGGTTCTCATGAATCGCTCTACTCAGCCTCCCTTTCCATCTGTCTTGACTTGAGCTATGACTCAACGTTATCAGGACAGAGAAACCACATACATGCTCATTGCTCTATCAGCTGGACATAAAATAAACCGGTACATGTTGTTTCTCACACGTGTATCAGGTTGTGAACTCTACAAAAAAAAAAAGGTGAATTCACCAATTTGTAAGTCGCTCTGGATAAGAGCGTCTGCTAAATGACTTAAATGTTAATGTTAATGTTACAAACAACGTTTTTCCACTCGTGGGAAGGAGAACGGTAAATGACTGTAAATGCATACATTAACAGAAATGTAACCAAATGACGGGATGAACGGCACATCTACTATGCCTACTGGTTACATATATGATGGAGAATTGAACAAAACAAACAATCGAAGAGCAAACAATTCACAACAATGAATGTGCAGTAATTGTCAGGAGACCACAGGGGAAGCATTCTGGAGAGAGACGCCCATATCTTCGCGACACATCCCTCCCCTACTTCTTGTTGCAACATTTTTAAATTAGTCTCGAGACGCATTATCTTCACACATTTGAGATGTTTTTCACTGACAGCCACAACTCAATAATCAGCCAGGTCTATTGCCATGCGCGCTGCCCAAATTGCTGGTTTCCCAAATAGGAATAGGCAAACAATCCATAACTATTTTTATTTAACTAGTTAAGAACAAAATCATATTTACAATGACGGCTTGGGAACAGTGGGTTAACTGCCTTGTTCAGGGGCAGAACAACAGATGTTTACCTTGTCAGCTCTGGGGATTCGGTCTAGCAACTTTTCGGTTACTGGCCCAATGCTCTATCCCCCAGGCTACCTGCCGCTTATGATGCTCTGTGGCTAAGTTTAGCTCTCTGGTAAAGTATTTAGAATTATTTTATTGGGACAGGAGTAATTGTTTAATGTTGATAAAAAACATCAATTACTTTAGGGGAAGCCAGCATCTGAACACTGTGTTCCCGCTAACTTCCCTTTCTAATTCGCAAGTGGCTGAAACCAGAGATAACTATATATAATGACGAGACGTTGATGTCTCCGTTCTAACAATGTGAGTCGTTCCAAAGGCGGGAATGCAGGCTTCAAGCTTAGGTCTTGCATATCATGCCCATAGAAACGCATTGGGTTATTTCAGGATTTATTCTGGCGAGAGTGAGTCCTCTCGCTTTGCCAAATCATCTATGTTAAAACGAGCGAGAGAAACAGCGCCCCTCTGTTTCCTTAGGTGTAGACCATGTATCTGATAATATCTGGCAGGAAAAGGTACTACATGTCATACTCCTTTTGTCCAGACAGCATCACATACGGAGACAGAGGGATGCTTTTTCGCTCGCTCGAATGCTTTATCTGAGATTGATGCGTATTCCTGTCGGCGCGCGTCTTGGCCAAATAAACGTTCAATATTTCTCTATTTTATTTGGACGGGCAAGGAGGGAGGTAGGTAGGGCAGGCCAGCCCCCCCATGTCCCGCCCATAACACCTACCGCCCATAATGTTTCAGGCGCATCGGTTAGTGTCAAGAAGTGCAACGCTGCTGGATTTTTCATGCTCAACAGTTTCCCGTGTATATCAACAATGGTCCACCACCTAAAGGACATCCAGCCAACTTGAGAACAACTGGGGGACGTATAGGGTGGTACAGTAGGTAGCCAAGCACTTAAGAACTTAGTAACTGAAAGGTTGCTGGTTTGAATCCCCTAGCAGAATAAGGGGGAAGAATCTGCCGATGTGCCCTTGAGCAAGGCACTTAACTCAAGTCGCTCTGGATAAGAGCGTCTGCTAAAGTGTGAAATGGGTCAGCATCCCTGTAGAGTCCATGCACAAACATCTGAAGCTGTTCTGAGGGCACAAGGGGGAGGTGCAACTCAATATCAGGAAGGTGTTCCTAATGTTTTGTCCGCTCAGTGTATGTCAGATGTATTAGAACATAAATACACATAGAAACATCTCAATGCACGGTGAATGTAGGTCGGCCTACTGAATGTATGTGAACATAGATACACATAGAAACATCTCAATGCACGGTGAATGTAGGTCGGCCTACTGAATGTATGTGAACATAGATACACATAGAAACATCTCAATGCACGGTGAATGTAGGTCGGCCTACTGAATGTATGTGAACATAGATACATTAAGTACTTTTCATTTGAATTGTTAATGCGAATTTTGTAAGCTATTTGTTTTTTTGCAGTGTGTGTGCATTGTTATTTTGAGATTCAATAAACATAGCCTTGATGAGTACGGTGCTAGCATGTGAACCAGAAGCCTCTGCTCTGATCTGTCTTTACTCTTTTTGAATAAGAGATTTCCCTCCTTGAATAAGTTGTCGAATATATCAGGTATTTGCCAGTGTTACATGATACAATTACAATGTCAATGGCAGTTTACCAGGGAGAACTCTGGGTAGAAATGGGTTGCAGAGCACATATCTTAACCCAAACTCTCTTATCAACACAGAGATGGATACTGGGGCGGCAGGGAGCCTAGTGGTTAGAGAAGGTAGCCTAGTGGTTAGAGAAGGTAGCCTGGTGGTTAGAGAAGGTAGCCTAGTGGTTAGAGCAGGTAGCCTAGTGGTTAGAGAAGGTAGCCTTGTGGTTAGCCTAGTGGTTAGAGAAGGTAGCCTAGTGGTTAGAGAAGGTAGCCTTGTGGTTCGAGCAGGTAGCCTAGTGGTTAGAGCATGTAGCCTAGTGGTTAGAGAAGGTAGCCTAGTGGTCAGAGCAGGTAGCCTAGTGGTTAGAGCAGGTAGCCTAGTGGTTAGAACAGGTAGCCTAGTGGTTAGAGCAGGTAGCCTAGTGGTTAGAGAAGGTAGTCTAGTGGTTAGAGAAGGTAGCCTAGTGGTTAGAGAAGGTAGCCTAGGGTTAGAGCAGGTAGCCTAGTGGTTAGAGCAGGTAGCCTAGTGGTTAGAGCAGGTAGCCTAGTGGTTAGAGAAGGTAGCCTAGTGGTCAGAGCAGGTAGCCTAGTGGTTAGAGCAGGAAGCCCATTGGTTAGAGCAGGTAGCCTTGTGGTTAGAGCAGGAAGCCCATTGGTTAGAGCAGGTAGCCTAGTGGTTAGAGCAGGTAGCCTAGTGGTTAGAGCAGGTAGCCTAGTGGTTAGAGCAGGAAGCCCATTGGTTAGAGCAGGTAGCCTAGTGGTTAGAGCAGGAAGCCCATTGGTTAGAGCAGGAAGCCCATTGGTTAGAGCAGGAAGCCCATTGGTTAGAGCAGGAAGCCCATTGGTTAGAGCAGGTAGCCTAGTGGTTAGAGCAGGTAGCCTAGTGGTTAGAGCAGGAAGCCCATTGGTTAGAGCAGGTAGCCTAGTGGTTAGAGCAGGAAGCCCATTGGTTAGAGCAGGAAGCCCATTGGTTAGAGCAGGAAGCCCATTGGTTAGAGCAGGAAGCCCATTGGTTAGAGCAGGTAGCCTAGTGGTTAGAGCAGGTAGCCCATTGGTTAGAGCAGGTAGCCTAGTGGTCAGAGCAGGTAGCCTAGTGGTTAGAGCAGGTAGCCCATTGGTTAGAGCAGGTAGCCTAGTGGTTAGAGCAGGAAGCCCATTGGTTAGAGCAGGAAGCCCATTGGTTAGAGCAGGTAGCCTAGTGGTTAGAGCAGGAAGCCCATTGGTTAGAGCAGGAAGCCCATTGGTTAGAGCAGGTAGCCTAGTGGTTAGAGCAGGTAGCCCATTGGTTAGAGCAGGTAGCCTAGTGGTCAGAGCAGGTAGCCTAGTGGTTAGAGCAGGTAGCCCATTGGTTAGAGCAGGTAGCCTAGTGGTCAGAGCAGGTAGCCTAGTGGTTAGAGCAGGAAGCCCATTGGTTAGAGCAGGTAGCCTAGTGGTTAGAGCAGGAAGCCCATTGGTTAGAGCAGGTAGGCCAGTTACTGAAAATTTGCTCAATGGAAACAGGATGCACTTGAGCTCAAATTCGATTCTCATAGCAAAGGGTCTGAATACTTATATAAATAAAAGGTATTTATGTTTTTAATACATTTCTAAAATAAATATTTTCACTTTATCATTGTGGGGGATATTGTGTGTAGATTTTATGAAGACATTTTGTTATTTAATACATTTGGGAATAAAACTATAACATAACAAAATGTGGTAAAAAGTCTGAAAACTTTCCGAATGCGCTGAATCTTCCTCTGGTTTACTAGAAAACACAGAAACACACCGTTTACCCAGATGTTGATGTTGGGGTGGTGCTGGAAAAGGATGAACACGGAGCTGAAACATTTTGAAACTCCTGTTTAAGGGTCGTGTTTCTGAGACGAGCCATTGAGAGCTGTCCGTCCGTCTGTTTAAAAACAGTAACACCTGACTATAAATAGCCACCAGGGGGGTTTCCTGTTGTGGCCAAACAGCACCAGTGATTGTGTAATCACTGCTACGCATTAAACATTAAGCAAGCGGCTGCAGATAGTAGCAGAGCAACAGACCATAATACTGTAGCAAGAGGCACCTGTCAAAGATCCAGTGATCAAGGAGAGATCAATCTGTTTCCATGGCGTCTGAGCAGCAAAGGGGTGATGAGCCCTCTCTCCCCAGGGAAGAGGCTGTGTGCCCAGGCTGTCAGGGAGCAGGGCCCCTGGTCCTGCCGTGTGGCCACAGCCTGTGTGAGGCCTGCCTGGGGCTGTGTGAGGGCGAGCTGGGCCAGGGGGGCTGTACCATCTGCTACGGCAGAGACCTGCTGGACTGCGTCCTGAAGAGACTGCTGGACTCTCTGTTCCAAGGGCAGCCGCGGCGGGCCAGGGATGGAGGGGTAGAGGACCTGGACAGGGAGCTGTGTCCTCTGCACGGGGAGAGGCTGACGTTGTATTGTGTGGAGGACAAGGAGATGGTGTGTGTGGCGTGTCAGAGCGAGGAGCACGACGACCACGAGTGTTGTCCCACGGAGGAGGCTGTGCACGACTGCAAGGTGAGAGTGTTGTGACTGACTACCTACACAGATACTCAGAGACGAAAGCGGAATTCAAACGCAGAGCTGCAATAGTTCAGTGGCAAATTGTGACATAACTTCAACTGCTCCTCGGGGGAAACACAGTCCAGCCGCACACCATCCCAACACTGCTCCATGAATAAAATCAGAATTCATGTAAACATTACAGTTTTGAAAATATAGCTTGTCCAATAAAAAAGTTGCCTCTTGGCACACCTTATGAGGTAAGTTGAGCCCGGGACAGGGTAAGATAAGCCGCCTACAAATTTCTGAACTGAATTAAATTTTACCACTACCTTGTTAAAAAAACATGTCAATTTTTATTTCCCAAATCAAAATCACTTTTTTTTAAAACAGCATTTTAAGCATCTGAACTCAGGCTTAACACCTAAGAAACACTTTTAACATGGGCCAGGCCCTGTTGTTACCTCATATCCCAGAGATAATGCCAGAGATAATGCCTTGGATTTTGCCTGGGAAGAAAACACTTCAATTTGCTCAAATTGTCATTGGCTCAATTTACCACAAGGAAAACATGTTGACTATATTAGTCCACACAGCTACAAGGATGCACTTTCATGGCAGGTTTAAGACCTCATATTGAAGCTGATAGAGACCCCAACTGATGTATAAAACAATCTTTAAATTTTACTAGGCAAGTCAGTTAAGAACAAATTCGTATTTTCAATGACGGCCTAGGAACAGTGGGTTAACTGCCTGTTCAGGGGCAGAATGACAGATTTGTACCTGTCAGCTCCCCGATTTGAACTTGCAACCTTTTGCTTACTAGTCCAACACTCTAACCACGAGGCTACCCTGCAATCTTAATATTACCTACTTTGGTTTAGATACAAACATCATGAAACCACGTTTTATTTGGACCTCTTTCTTATCACTTTTTTCCACGTGGTTTCTTCCTTCACAGACTCCATGAAATTATGACCTCTTCCTAAATATTTTGTAAAATTATACATTTTTGTATGATTTCCTAGAAACAAGGTTGGCTCATCTTACCCCTTTGGCTCTCCTTACCCCACTCTCTCCTACAGTACAACTGATCTGACGTGGTTGTTACAATCCCTAACCAGGTGTGATGGAGACAATCTTTGGTTGATCACTGTCACACATATGTGTATGTTGACTCACCCCTGACCTCTCTCTAACCACTGACCTCTGACCCCAGAGGGAGCTGACGTCTGCCCTGAGACCTCTACAAGAGAAGTTGGAGGCTCTGAACACTGTCAAACAGACCTGTGAGGAGTCAGCTGAACACATCAAGGTTAGGAGGGGTCAGCTGAACACATCAAGGTTAGGAGGGGTCAAGAGGGCTGAACACATCAAGGTTAGGAGGGGTCAGCTGAACACATCAAGGTTAGGAGGGGTCAGCTGAACACACCAAGGTTAGGAGAGGTCAGCTGAACACACCAAGGTTAGGAGGGGTCAAAAGGGCTGAACACATCAAGGTTAGGAGGGGTCAAAAGGGCTGAACACATCAAGGTTAGGAGGGGTCAAAGGGGCTGAACACACCAAGGTTAGGAGGGGTCAAGAGGGCTGAACACATCAAGGTTAGGAGGGGTCAAGAGGGCTGACCACATCAAGGTTAGGAGGGGTCAGCTGAACACATCAAGGTTAGGAGGGGTCAGCTGAACACACCAAGGTTAGGAGGGGTCAGCTGAACACACCAAGGTTAGGAGGGGTCAAGAGGGCTGAACACACCAAGGTTAGGAGGGGTCAGCTGAACACATCAAGGTTAGGAGGGGTCAGCTGAACACATCAAGGTTAGGAGGGGTCAAGAGGGCTGAACACATCAAGGTTAGGAGGGGTCAGCTGAACACATCAAGGTTAGGAGGGGTCAGCTGAACACATCAAGGTTAGGAGGGGTCAAGAGGGCTGAACACATCAAGGTTAGGAGGGGTCAAGAGGGCTGAACACATCAAGGTTAGGAGGGGTCAGCTGAACACATCAAGGTTAGAAGGGGTCAGCTGAACACATCAAGGTTAGGAGGGGTCAAGAGGGCTGAACACACCAAGGTTAGGAGGGGTCAGCTGAACACATCAAGGTTAGGAGAGGTCAGCTGAACACATCAAGGTTAGGAGGGGTCAGTAGAACACACCAAGGTTAGGAGGGGTCAGCTGAACACACCAAGGTTAGGAGGGGTCAAAAGGGCTGAACACACCAAGGTTAGGAGGGGTCAGCTGAACACATCAAGGTTAGGAGAGGTCAGCTGAACACATCAAGGTTAGGAGGGGTCAGTAGAACACACCAAGGTTAGGAGGGGTCAGCTGAACACATCAAGGTTAGGAGGGGTCAAGAGGGCTGAACACATCAAGGTTAGGAGGGGTCAGCTGAACACATCAAGGTTAGGAGGGGTCAGCTGAACACATCAAGGTTAGGAGGGGTCAAGAGGGCTGAACACATCAAGGTTAGGAGGGGTCAAGAGGGCTGAACACATCAAGGTTAGGAGGGGTCAGCTGAACACATCAAGGTTAGGAGGGGTCAAGAGGGCTGAACACATCAAGGTTAGGAGGGGTCAAGAGGGCTGAACACATCAAGGTTAGGAGGGGTCAGCTGAACACATCAAGGTTAGAAGGGGTCAGCTGAACACATCAAGGTTAGGAGGGGTCAAGAGGGCTGAACACACCAAGGTTAGGAGGGGTCAGCTGAACACATCAAGGTTAGGAGAGGTCAGCTGAACACATCAAGGTTAGGAGGGGTCAGTAGAACACACCAAGGTTAGGAGGGGTCAGCTGAACACACCAAGGTTAGGAGGGGTCAAAAGGGCTGAACACACCAAGGTTAGGAGGGGTCAGCTGAACACATCAAGGTTAGGAGAGGTCAGCTGAACACATCAAGGTTAGGAGGGGTCAGTAGAACACACCAAGGTTAGGAGGGGTCAGCTGAACACATCAAGGTTAGGAGGGGTCAAAAGGGCTGAACACATCAAGGTTAGGAGGGGTCAAAAGGGCTGAACACATCAAGGTTAGGAGGGGTCAGCTGAACACACCAAGGTTAGGAGGGGTCAGCTGAACACACCAAGGTTAGGAGGGGTCAGCTGAACACACCAAGGTTAGGAGGGGTCAGCTGAACACACCAAGGTTAGGAGGGGTCAGCTGAACACATCAAGGTTAGGAGGGGTCAGCTGAACACACCAAGGTTAGGAGGGGTCAGCTGAACACACCAAGGTTAGGAGGGGTCAGCTGAACACATCAAGGTTAGGAGGGGTCAGCTGAACACATCAAGGTTAGGAGGGGTCAGCTGAACACATCAAGGTTAGGAGGGGTCAGCTGAACACACCAAGGTTAGGAGGGGTCAGCTGAACACATCAAGGTTAGGAGGGGTCAAAAGGGCTGAACACATCAAGGTTAGGAGGGGTCAAAAGGGCTGAACACATCAAGGTTAGGAGGGGTCAGCTGAACACACCAAGGTTAGGAGGGGTCAGCTGAACACACCAAGGTTAGGAGGGGTCAGCTGAACACACCAAGGTTAGGAGGGGTCAGCTGAACACACCAAGGTTAGGAGGGGTCAGCTGAACACATCAAGGTTAGGAGGGTCAGCTGAACACATCAAGGTTAGGAGGGGTCAGCTGAACACACCAAGGTTAGGAGGGTCAGCTGAACACATCAAGGTTAGGAGGGGTCAGCTGAACACATCAAGGTTAGGAGGGGTCAGCTGAACACACCAAGGTTAGGAGGGGTCAGCTGAACACATCAAGGTTAGGAGGGGTCAGCTGAACACATCAAGGTTAGGAGGGGTCAAGAGGGCTGAACACATCAAGGTTAGGAGGGGTCAGCTGAACACACCAAGGTTAGGAGGGGTCAGCTGAACACATCAAGGTTAGTAGGGGTCAGCTGAACACACCAAGGTTAGGAGGATCCATCCATAGACAGAACGATGGATCATTTCTGGGTTTGTATGTGACTAGTTCTGTGTCGTCCCATTGGTCGAATATACTCCCATCAGGACTGTGAAATGGTAACAGCACAATAACTGGGATTGATGTTGAAACAGCAGATTCAGTCAAAGTACATTATCAATATCATACAGTAGAAGTACATTATCATTGATATCAGACAGGAGATCCAGTCGAAGTACATTATCGTTGATATCAGACAGTAGATCCAGTCGAAGTACATTATCATTGATATCAGTCAGTAGATCCAGTCGAGGTACATTATCATTGATATCAGACAGTAGATCCAGTCGAAGTACATTATCGTTGATATCAGACAGTAGATCCAGTCAAAGTACATTATCATTGATATCAGTCAGTAGATCCAGTCGAAGTACATTATCATTGATATCAGACAGTAGATCCAGTCGAGGTACATTATCATTGATATCAGACAGTAGATCCAGTCGAGGTACATTATCATTGATATCAGACAATAGATCCAGTCGAAGTACATTACCATACTATATATCAGAAAGTAGATCCAGTCGAAGTACATTATCGTTGATATCAGACAATAGATCCATTCGAAGTACATTATCATTGATATCAGACAATAGATCCAGTCGAAGTACATTATCGTTGATATCCAGCAGGAGATCCAGTCGAAGTACATTATCATTGATATCAGACAGTAGATCCATTCGAAGTACATTATCATTGATATCAGACAATAGATCCATTCGAAGTACATTATCATTGATATCAGACAGTAGATCCAGTCGAAGTACATTATCATACTATATATCAGAAAGTAGATCCATTCGAAGTATATTATCATTGATATCAGACAGTAGATCCAGTCGAAGTACATTATCATACTATATATCAGAAAGTAGATCCATTCGAAGTACATTATCATTGATATCAGACAGTAGATCCAGTCGAAGTACATTATCATACTATATATCAGAAAGTAGATCAAGTCGAAGTATATTATCATTGATATCAGACAGTAGATCCAGTCGAAGTACATTATCATTGATATCAGACAGTAGATCCAGTCGAAGTACATTATCATTGATATCAGACAGTAGATCCAGTCGAAGTACATTATCACTGATAGCAGACAGTAGATCCAGTCGAAGTACATTATCATTGATATCAGACAATAGATCCAGTCGAAGTACATTATCATTGATATCAGACAATAGATCCAGTCGAAGTACATTATCATTGACATAATTTCCTGAGCTCCTAATTCCACTTGATAAACTGCTAAAGTATTGATAGAGATGAGGTCATTGGGATTCTGCTATTCCCTCCATCTCCTGCATCTCCTCCTTTCATTCCTTCTTTTCCCCGTCGTCCCCTATATCCCCGTTTACCCCCTGCAGAGCCAGGCACAGCAGACCGAGCGCCTGGTCCAGCAGCAGTTTGAGAAGCTGCACCAGTTCCTCCGAGATGAGGAAGCTGCTGTGATCTCTGCTCTGAAGGAAGAGGAAGCGGAGAAGACCCAGGGGATGAGGGACAGGACAGACAGAACAACAGACCAGATCAACTCTCTAGCTGAGGCCATTGAGGTGACGGTGAAGGCCATGGACACTGGTGATGACATATCCTTCCTCAAGGTACGGACTCATCAGAGAACGAGATCACGGTATGAAAAGAGGTTGTAATTTAAGGATATTATCGTTTGCCTTTCAAGTAAAGACGTCATATTTTCCATTAGAACTTCAAGAGGACCTCTGAGAGGTGGGTGTGTTGCTCTACTCTTTTCCTTCATAGTTGTGCATCTTGTAATCTCAGCACCTATAACCTAATCTCACCTCTAACCTAATCTCACCTCTAACCTAATCTCACCTCTAACCTAATCTCACCTCTAACCTAATCTCACCTCTAACCTAATCTCACCTCTAACCTAATCTCACCTCTAACCTAATCTCACCTCTAACCTAATCTCACATCTAATCTAATCTCACCTCGAACGTAATCTCACCTATAACCTAATTTTACCTATAACCTAATCTCACCTATAACATAATCTCACCTATAACCTAATCTCACCTATAACCTAATTTAGCACATACAACCTAATCTCACCTATAACCTAATCTCACCTACAACCTAATCTCACCTATAACCTAATCTCACCTACAACCTAATCTCACCTATAACCTAATCTCACCTACAACCTAATCTCACCTACAACCTAATCTCACCTACAACCTAATCTCACCTGCAACCTAATCTCACCGAAAACCAAATCTAATTTTGAACCTAATCTCAGCTACAACCAAATCTCACCTATAACCAAATTCCGCATGGGCTCCCTCTGTCTGTCTGTCACAAGGGATTATACATTATGTAAACCTGCTGACACATGAACCTTCTTCTGACAGGACTCAGGTGACAGTACAGGAGCCAGAGGAGGTGACAGGAGCTCTGCTGGATGTGGCCAAACACCTGGGCTGTCTCAACTACAGAGTCTGGGAGAGGATGCAGGACGTCATTACATACAGTGAGTAGAGGGAGACCATAACACCACAATACATGTGCAGATAATGTATTTTGAGTACTGTAGGAATGATAACTCAATGTACTCTCTCTCTCTCTCTCTCTCTCTCTCTCTCTCTCTCTCTCTCTCTCTCTCTCTCTCTCTCTCTCTCTCTCTCCCTCTCTCCCTCTCTCCCTCTCTCTCTCTCCCTCTCTCCCTCTCTCCCTCTCTCTCCCTCTCTCTCCCTCTCTCTCCCTCTCCCTCTCTCTCTCCCTCTCTCCCTCTCTCCCTCTCTCCCTCCCTCCCTCCCTCCCTCCCTCCCTCACATCCAGCTCCTGTGACTCTGGACCCCAACACGGCTGATGTCTGCCTGTCTCTGTCTGATGATCTGACCAGCCTGCGGTACACAGAGGAGGAGGAGCGACTCCCTGACAACCCAGAGAGGTTCTGTTACTATGAGTGTGTCCTGGGTTCCGAGGGCTTCAACTCCGGACGACACACCTGGGACGTGGAGGTGGGCGTGAACAGCGAGTGGGCCGTGGGCGTGGCACGGGAGACGGTCTCGAGGAAGGAGTGGTTCCCCCCGAGCCCAGGTACCGTCCCTTGCCATTGTGCCATTGAGCAAGGCACATAACTTCAACAACTCTCTGTCCAGAGGCGCTGCTCTGTGGCTGACCCTGTGCCAATCGTTGTGAATGTGTGCACGTGTGGTGGTTAAGTTCTGCAAAAAGAAACCTTTTCTCAAATGGACAATAAAGTCATTGTAAATAACAATTTGTTCTTAACTGACGTGCCTAGTTAAATAAAGGTTAAATAAATACAATATATGTATAATCTATTCTATTCTATTCCATTCTATTCCATTCTATTCCATTCTATTCCATTCTATTCTATCGCATTCTATTCTATTCTACTCCATTCTATTCTATTGCATTCTATTCTATTGCATTCTATTCTATTCCATTCTATTCTATTGCATGCTATTCTATTGCATTCTATTCCATTCTATTCTATTGCATGCTATTCTATTGCATTCTATTCCATTCTATTCTATTGCATTCTATTCTAGAGAGGGGCCTGTGGACCATCTGCTACTATGGAGGTGAATACCGCGCCCGCACGGCCACCGCCACCCCCCTGGTCCTGAAGAGAAGGCCCCAGGAAGTCAGAGTGCAGCTGGACTGGGACAGAGGCAGGGTGATCTTCTCCGACGCCTCAGATAACACGCTCATCTACAAGTTCCAACACAAGTTCACCCAGAGAGTGTTCCCTTACTTCTCCAACACCTGCAAGAGGCACCCTCTGAGGATCTCAGCCGGGAAGGTGACAGTTACAGCGGAGTAGCTTGGTTCATTCATTAAGAGCTGATTTGATAAACCTATAGTTAAGGGACATTAAAAAGCTGTTGCTGCAGAACAGGTAAAAACATTAGCTTTAAAGTGGATGCATCTTTACTGCAGCAAAGGCATTTTTTATGCAGCTTCGAGACTGCTTTCTGTCTCTCTGGGTTCTAATCTAAATAGATCATTATTGACTCGCTCTGGGTTCTAATCTAAATAGATCATTACTGACTCTCTCTGGGTTCTAATCTAAATAGATCATTATTGACTCTTTCTCTGGGTTCCAATCTAAACAGATAATTACCGACTCTCTCTCTGTTCTAATTTAAATAGATAATTACTGACTCTCTCTCTCTGTGTTCTAATCTAAATAGATAATTACTGACTCTCTCTGTGTTCTAATCTAAATAGATAATTACTGACTCTCTCTCTCTCTCTCTGTGTGTGTTCTAATCTAACTAGATAATTACTGACTCTCTCTCTGTGTTCTAATCTAACTAGATAATTACTGACTCTCTCCCTGTGTTCTAATATAAATAGATAATTATTGACTCTGTGTTCTAATCTAAATAGATAATTACTGACTCACTCTGGGTTCTAATCTAAATAGATAATTACTGACTCACTCTGGGTTCTAATCTAAATAGATAATTACTGACTCTCTCTCTCTCTCTCTCTCTCTCTCTGTTCTAATCTAAATAGATAATTACTGACTCTCTCTCTCTGTGTGTTCTAATCTAACTAGATAATTACTGACTCTCTCTGTGTTCTAATCTAACTAGATAATGACTGACTCTCTCTCTCTGTGTTCTAATCTAACTAGATAATGACTGACTCTCTCTCTGTGTTCTAATCTAACTAGATAATTACTGACTGCCTCTGGGTTCTAATCTAAATAGATAATTACTGACTCTCTCTCTCTCTCTCTCTCTGTGTGTGTTCTAATCTAACTAGATAATTACTGACTCTCTCTCTGTGTTCTAATCTAACTAGATAATTACTGACTGTCTCTGGGTTCTAATCTAAATAGATAATTACTGACTCTCTCTCTCTCTCTCTGTTCTAATCTAAATAGATAATTACTGACTCTCTCTCTCTGTGTTCTAATCTAACTAGATAATGACTGACTCTCTCTCTGTGTTCTAATCTAACGAGATAATGACTGACTCTCCCTCTGTGTTCTAATCTAACTAGATAATGACTGACTCTCCCTCTGTGTTCTAATCTAACTAGATAATGACTGACTCTCTCTCAGTGTTCTAATCTAACTAGATAATTACTGACTCTCTATCTGTGTGAATACAGGGCTTGTATGACCTCCATGCGATTTGCACTAATTTCCTTTAACAGTAGCAATGTGATGCATTATATGTTTTCTGTGACAGGGTACAGTATACAAGGCGTTTGTAACGTTTGATAGACACTGTATAGTTTGCCTAAAAGGTTTTGCTTGTTTTCCTGTCCCATGCTTTCAGGAGAATCTTTGCACACAAAAAATGATTGTAGTTAGGCAGTCCTAAAGTACTGTAACAATGTTAACATGAAACATACAACTGTTTTAAAACCTATCACCTGTCCACAGCTTGTCCATATGAACGAACATAAAGATATATAAAGCACTTGGATCTGTTGTGGTTTCGTGTCAGTGGTTTTCAGAGCAGAGTGAGGAAGGGTGTGTAACCTTTCAGAGCAGAGTGATGGAGGGTGTGTAACATTTCAGAGCAGAGCAGAGTGAGGGAGGGTGTGTAACATTTCAGAGTAGAGTGAGGGAGGGTGTGTAACCTTTCAGAGCAGAGCAGAGTGAGGGAGGGTGTGTAACCTTTCAGAGCAGAGCAGAGTGAGGGAGGGTGTGTAACATTTCAGAGCAGAGTGAGGGAGGGTGTGTAACCTTTCAGAGCAGAGCAGAGTGAGGGAGGGTGTGTAACATTTCAGAGCAGAGTGAGGGAGGGTGCGTAACCTTTCAGAGCAGAGCAGAGTGATGAAGGGTGTGTAACCTTTCAGAGCAGAGTGAGGGAGGGTGCGTAACCTTTCAGAGCAGAGCAGAGTGATGAAGGGTGTGTAACCTTTCAGAGCAGAGTGAGGGAGGGTGTGCAACCTTTCAGAGCAGAGTGAGGGAGGGTGTGTAACCTTTCAGAGCAGAGTGATGAAGGGTGTGTAACCTTTCAGAGCAGAGCAGAGTGAGGGAGGGTGTGTAACCTTTCAGAGCAGAGTGATGGAGGGTGTCTAACCTTTCAGAGCAGAGTGAGGGAGGGTGTGTAACCTTTCAGAGCAGAGTGAGGGAGGGTGTTTAACCTTTCAGAGCAGAGTGATGAAGGGTGTGTAACCTTGCAGAGCAGAGTGAGGGAGGGTGCGTAACCTTGCAGAGCAGAGTGATGTAGGGTGTGTAACCTTTCAGAGCAGAGTGAGGGAGGGTGTGTAACCTTTTCAGAGCAGAGTGAGGTAGGGAGGGTGTGTAACCTTTCAGAGCAGAGCAGCGTGATGTAGGGTGTGTAACCTTGCAGAGCAGAGTGAGGGAGGGTGTGTAACCTTTCAGAGCAGAGTGAGGGAGGGTTTGTAACCTTTCAGAGCAGAGCAGAGTGATGAAGGGTGTGTAACCTTTCAGAGCAGAGTGAGGGAGGGTTTGTAACCTTTCAGAGCAGAGCAGAGTGATGAAGGGTGTGTAACCTTTCAGAGCAGAGTGAGGGAGGGTGTATAACTTTGCAGAGCAGAGTGAGGGAGGGTGTGTAACCTTTCAGAGCAGAGTGATGGAGGGTGTGTAACCTTTCAGAGCAGAGTGAGGGAGGGTGTGTAACCTTTCAGAGCAGAGTGAGGGAGGGTGTGTAACCTTTCAGAGCAGAGCAGAGTGAGGGAGGGTGTGTAACCTTTCAGAGCAGAGTGATGAAGGGTGTGTAACCTTTCAGAGCAGAGCAGAGTGATGAAGGGTGTGTAACCTTTCAGAGCAGAGTGAGGGAGGGTGTGTAACCTTTCAGAGCAGAGTGAGGGAGGGTGTGTAACCTTTCAGAGCAGAGCAGAGTGATGAAGGGTGTGTAACCTTTCAGAGCAGAGTGATGGAGGGTGTGTAACCTTTCAGAGCAGAGTGATGGAGGGTGTGTAACCTTTCAGAGCAGAGCAGAGTGATGAAGGGTGTGTAACCTTTCAGAGCAGAGTGATGGAGGGTGTGTAACCTTTCAGAGCAGAGTGAGGGAGGGTGTGTAACCTTGCAGAGCAGAGTGATGTAGGGTGTGTAACCTTGCAGAGCAGAGTGATGTAGGGTGTGTAACCTTTCAGAGCAGAGCAGAGTGAGGGAGGGTGTGTAACCTTTCAGAGCAGAGTGATGAAGGGTGTGTAACCTTTCAGAGCAGAGTGATGAAGGGTGTGTAACCTTTCAGAGCAGAGTGAGGGAGGGTGTGTAACCTTTCAGAGCAGAATGAGGGAGCGTAAACCTTCAGAGCAAAGTGAGGGAGCGAAACCTTCAGAGCAGAGTGATGGAGCGTAAACCTTCAGAGCAGAGTGAGGGAGCGAAACCTTCAGAGCAGAGTGAGGGAGCGAAACCTTCAGAGCAGAGTGAGGGAGCGAAACCTTCAGAGCAGAGTGAGGGAGCGTAACCTTTCACAGCAGAGTGATGGAGCGTAAACCTTCACAGCAGAGTGATGGAGCGTAAACCTTCACAGCAGAGCGATGGAGCGTAAACCTTCAGAGCAGAGCGATGGAGCGTAAACCTTCAGAGCAGAGTGATGGAGCGTAAACCTTCAGAGCAGAGCGATGGAGCGTAAACCTTCAGAGCAGAGCGATGGAGCGTAAACCTTCAGAGCAGAGCGATGGAGCGTAAACCTTCAGAGCAGAGCGATGGAGCGTAAACCTTCAGAGCAGAGCGATGGAGCGTAAACCTTCAGAGCAGAGTGATGGAGCGTAAACCGTCAGAGCAGAGTGAGGGAGCGTAAACCTTCAGAGCAGAGTGTGGGAGCGTAAAGTTTCAGAGCAGAGTGAGGGAGCGTAAACCTTCACAGCAGAGCGATGGAGTGTAAACATTCAGAGCAGAGAGAGGGAGCGTAAACCTTCACAGCAGAGCGATGGAGTGTAAACCTTCAGAGCAGAGTGAGGGAGCGTAAACCTTCACAGCAGAGCGATGGAGCGTAAACCTTCAGAGCAGAGAGAGGGAGCGTAAACCTTCACAGCAGAGCGATGGAGTGTAAACCTTCAGAGCAGAGTGAGGGAGCGTAAACCTTCACAGCAGAGCGATGGAGTGTAAACCTTCAGAGCAGAGTGAGGGAGCGTAAACCTTCACAGCAGAGCGATGGAGTGTAAACCTTCAGAGCAGAGTGAGGGAGCGTAAACCTTCACAGCAGAATTATGGAGCGTAAACTTTCACAGCAGAGTGAGGGAGCGTAAAGTTTCAGATCACATGAACCATACCCCAGCTGTTACACAACACATTATAATCCTGGGATGACATGGCACCTGTTTCTGTCTGTCTGGTGTATGTGTGTGTGTGTATGTGTGCGTGTGCATGTGTGTGTGTGTCAGACCAGAGCACCTACGTCACGTGACTCCATACAGAGGGAACTGGATCCTCCAGCCCTCCAGAGTAGAGGCTCGTTGGCACGCAGCTATGTTCTTAACCTTTCACACACACACACACACACACACACACACACACACACACACACACACACACACACACACACACACACACACACACACACACACACACACACACACACACACACACACACACACACACACACACACAAGTACTGCACACACACACACACACACACACACACACACACACACACACACACACACACACACACACACACACACACACAGGAACACATACATTCACAGGCACACAGACAGACACAAGTAATGCACACACACACACACACACACACACACACACACACACACACACACACAGGAACACACACACAGGAACACATATAGTCACACTCACACAGACACACACATGAGTTAACTATGTACCAATGGAGATGTCACAAACAACAGAGAGACATGTAAGAGACCGACTCGATTTGAGTCATATTGGATCTACAGTTGAAGTCGGAAGTTTATTTTCACCTTAGCCAAATACATTTAAACTCAGTTTTTTTTTACAATTGCTGACATTTGATCCTAGTAAAGATTCCCTGTCTAAGGTCAGTTAGGATAACTACTTTATTTTAAGAATGTGAAATGTCAGAATAATAGTAGAGAGAATGATTTATTTCAGATTTTATTTCTTTCATCACATTCCCAGTGGGTCAGAAGTTTACATACACTTAATTAGTATTTGGTAGCATTACCTTTAGATTGGTGAACTTGGGTCAAATGTTTTGGGTAGCTTCCCACAATAAGTTGGGGGAATTTCGGCCCATTCCCCCTGACAGAGCTGGTGTAACTGAGTCAGGTTTATAGGCCTCCTTACTCGCACACACTTTTTCAGTTCTGCCCACAAATTGTCTATAGGCTTGAGGTCAGGGCTTTGTGATGTCCACTCCAATACCTTGACTTTGTTGTCCTTGGGCCATGTTGCCACAACTTTGGAAGTATGCTTGGGGACATTGTCCATTTGGAAGACCCATTTGCGACCAAGCTTTAACTTCCTGACTGATGTCTTGATGATGTTGCTTCAATATATCCACATAATTGTTCTTCCTCATGAAGCCATCTATTTTGTGAAGTACACCAGTCCCTCCTGCATCAAAGCACCCCCAAAACATGATGATGCCACCCCCATGCTTCACGGTTGGGATGGTGTTCTTCAGCTTGCAAGCCTCCCCCTTCTTCCAAACATAATGATGGACATTATGGCCAAACAGTTGTATTTTTGTTTCATCATTCTCCAAAAAGTAAAATTGTCCCCATGTGCAGTTGCAAACCATAGTCTGGCTTTTTTATGGCTGTTTTGGAGCAGTGGCTTCTTCCTTGCTGAGCAGCCTTTCAGGTTATGTCGATATAGGACTTGTTTTACTGTGGATATAGATGCGTTTGTACCTGTTTCCTTCAGCATCTTCACAAGGTCCTTTGCTGCTGTTCTGGGATTGATTTGAATTTTTTGCACCAAAGTACGTTCATCTCTAGGAGACAGAATGCGTCTCCTTCCTGAGCGGTATGACGGCTGCGTGGTCCCATGGTGTTTATAATTGCGTACTGTTGTTTGTACAGATGAATGTGGTACCTTCAGGCATTTGGAAATTTCTCCAAAGGATGAACCAGACTTGTGGAGATCTACAAATTTTTTTCTGAGGTCTTGGCTGATTTCTTTTGATTTTCCCATGATGTCAAGCAAAGAGGCACTGAGTTTGAAGGTAGGCCTTGAAATACATCCACAGGTACACCTCCAATTGACGCAAATGATGTCAATTAGCTTATCAGAAGCTTCTAAAGGCAAGACATAATTTTCTGGAATTTTACAAGCTATTTAAAGGCACAGTCAACTTAGTGTATGTAAACTTCTGACCCACTGGAATTGTGACACAGTGAATTATAAGTGAAATAATCTGTCTGTAAACAAATGTTGGAAAAAATTACTTGTGTCATTCACAAAGTAGATGTCCTAACCGACTTGCCAAAACTATAGTTTGTTTACAAGAAATGCGTGGAGTGATAGAAAAACGACTTTTAAATGACTCCAACCTAAGTGTATGTAAACCTCTGATGTCAACTGTATATAAGACATGTTATGAAATTATAACAAATAACAATAACAAATATAAATAAATAACAAATATAAACCAATTACACTTTTCCCCCTCAAACTTTATTCAGGACATGCTTACATTAGCTTTCGGGACACAAATCCTATTTCCATTGGACACAGAAACAGTAGAAAAAGACTAAAAATCGACCACTTAACGAATGCAAACAACCTTTCCAAAGACTGACTGAGTCACAACACTGTTGAACAAGAGAGTTGAACAAGAACAACGTTAATGTTGTTGGTCTATTTAGGCAACAAACCACAACAACAAAAAGTTCACTTTCTCAACTGGACCATGAAAAAGTACAAACGTGAAGTCTACAAAGAGAGAAAGGAAATGGTAGAAAATAAAATAAAATCATTACAAATAAGAGTCGGGTTTAAAAAAAACGAAAGACTTTTAAAACCACTGTTTTATTGTTCACAGCTCCACGTATCCCTGTGTATCTTGGCTACAACGTGGGTGTTCAATAGCCTGGAATCCTGACTGCTATGCTCTGTTTCACCAAGTCAGTGGAGCATTCAGTATGGCTGAACCAGGCTAGAGTTTCAAAGCACCAGGATGTTTGGTCTTTATATACAAAAATATAAAAGTCACACGATGACAGTGGAACATGGCTGTGCTATAAAGACAAAAACACAGATCCAGTATACAGATGATATGGGCTTCCCTGTACCTCCTATGTAGACATGAAGGATTGGTGAAGTTCTTATTCTGATTGACTGACTGAATAGAAGGATTGGTGAAGTTCTTATTCTGACTGAATAGAAGGATTGGTGAAGTTCTAATTCTGACTGACTGAATAGAAGGATTGGTGAAGTTCTTATTCTGACTGAATAGAAGGATTGGTGAAGTTCTAATTCTGATTGACTGACTGAATAGAAGGATTGGTGAAGTTCTTATTCTGACTGAATAGAAGGATTGGTGAAGTTCTTATTCTGATTGACTGAATAGAAGGATTGGTGAAGTTCTTATTCTGACTGAATAGAAGGATTGGTGAAGTTCTTATTCTGATTGACTGAATAGAAGGATTGGTGAAGTTCTTATTCTGACTGAATAGAAGGATTGGTGAAGTTCTTATTCTGATTGACTGAATAGAAGGATTGGTGAAGTTCTTTTCTGACTGAATAGAAGGATTGGTGAAGTTCTTATTCTGACTGACTGAATAGAAGGATTGGTGAAGTTCTTATTCTGACTGACTGAATAGAAGGATTGGTGAAGTTCTTTTCTGACTGAATAGAAGGATTGGTGAAGTTCCTATTCTGACTGACTGAATAGAAGGATTGGTGAAGTTCTTATTCTGACTGACTGAATAGAAGGATTGGTGAAGTTCCTATTCTGACTGACTGAATAGAAGGATTGGTGAAGTTCTAATTCTGACTGACTGAATAGAAGGATTGGTGAAGTTCTTATTCTGACTGAATAGAAGGATTGGTGAAGTTCTTATTCTGATTGACTGAATAGAAGGATTGGTGAAGTTCTTATTCTGACTGACTGAATAGAAGGATTGGTGAAGTTCTTATTCTGACGGAATAGAAGGATTGGTGAAGTTATTATTCTGACTGACTGAATAGAAGGATTGGTGAAGTTCTATTCTGACTGACTTAATAGAAGGATTGGTGAAGTTCTAATTCTGACTGACTGAATATACCATGGAAGCAAAGTTAGCTCACCTGCATTGGGATAAAACACCATAATAATAGTAAGACAAGTGTGACTCGAGGACTGTCCCTACAGTCTGTTCACAGTAACAGTAATACGCACATCATTTCCTTGTTGTATTTGTAATGAGTAACGATGAAGAGGAAAAGTCATGCATAACGGTAAGAGATGGTAAGATGAAGCCTAAAGAGCCTACAGCCATGACTAAATAACAACAGAGAGAGACAACAAGTTCGCGTCAGTCTGAAATGGCCCTCTATTCCCTAGATAGTGCACTACTTTTGTCCTCTAGTGCACTATCTAGGGAATAGAGTTCCATGTTGGACTCAACTACAGAGTTTCTTAGAAGCACTGAAGCGAAAGCAGAAGCAGGCATCACTACGACGAGAGAGAGAGAGAGAGAGAGAGCTGAGAGGCATTCTGTGGTCTAAAGAGAACTACTTTCATCTAGGACTCATTTATCACCATGTTAGTGAAGCTATAGTGAAGCTGAGGAGACGATGAGAGAGACGGTTGTCTGCCTGAGGAGACAGAGACTGTTTAAGGTGCATGCTATGGAGATCTGACAGGGACAGTTGACTATTGATGGGTGATGAGATAAATTGATTGAGGAATTGATCACAATATTGATAAAGGATAACAGATCAAAGTACTAAAGTTGGTGGGTTTTTACCAGTTGGTGTGTCTACCATAGAAACAGAATGACTGGTAACTACTAGTGGTAATTGTAGTTCTAATCTGTATACTGTTTTACAGTTGTATCTGAGAAGAGGATTGCATGTTCAGGTTTCACTGTTGAGTTTAGTTCTGGAAGCCGGGTGAGATTTGTTTTGATTGATGTAGTTGGTTGTTGCTACAGTAGTTGATTTATTTTTCTCCCTACAGCAGACGTGAGGAGCAAGGAGCTCCCAGGTTCACGACAGGGAGGTGATATTGGAGCGGCCACCGGGTGGCGCCACGATCCTCTGTGCTGAGCGTCGTGGGATGTGGTCGTCAATCTGAGTTCCTGTATCAGAGAACAAGAGCAAAGATCCGTTACAAACAATTGAGTACATTTTGGGTTCTGATAGGAGTAAGACAGTATAACTATGATTGAAATAACCATTGTACATCTTCCCAAATCCCTGACCTTAGATGTAACTACAGCTGTCCTGTAACTATAGCTATAATTGGTCCTGTGTGGTTCAACAGAGACAGTAAACAGAGCTAGTAGTTAGACTGTAATAAGGCTGACAGGATAGACAGGACTCCCAATTAGAAAGATGATTGGCTGAAACAAGGGAATGGGAGTGAGAGGGTCAGAGTGAGAGAGAAGGAGGGAGGAAGACGGAGAGCGTGGAAGAGAGGGAGATGGGGGAGAGAGAGAGTGAGAAGGGGGAGAGAGATTAGGATGCTTATAGACAGAGACACCGAGAGAAAGGGAAGGACAAATAAATAATTAAATAATACAACCCTGACATCAAGACAAAAGGAGATGTGCAGTTTCCTGTCTGGTACTTCCAGAGAGTGAAAGAAAGGTTCAATAAAAAAATGAGGAGAAACATCCACACCCAGTAAAGAGTAGATGAAGCTTACCCATACCGGATAGGGTGAAACCAGACTGGTGCAGGTTCCTGGTGGGGCCGAGGGGGCCCTTCCCTGGGCACTGGGGCCCCCTGCTGGAGGGAGTGGCCGGCACTGACTTAGTCATGCTGATGACATCATGGACCGGTCCATCATAGTTCCCTCGGGGGACGCCACGGGCATCAGCCATCTGGAGAGGGAGGAGAATGTCATGTAAAGGATAATGTAAATATTCAGCCATCTGGAGAGGGAGGAGAATGTCATGTTAGGATAATGTAGATCATCAACCACCTGGAGAGAATGTCATGTTAGGATAATGTAGGTCATCAACCATCTGGAGAGAATGTCATGTTTGGATAATGTAGATCATCAACCATTTGGAGAGAATGTCATATAAAGGATAATAGAAATTGTCAACCATCTGGAGACAATGTCCTGTTAGGATAATGTAGATCATCAACCATCTGGAGAGAATGTCATGTTAGGATAATGTAGATCATCAACCATCTGGAGAGAATGTCATGTTAGGATAATGTAGGTCATCAACCATCTGGAGAGAATGTCATGTTAGGATAATGTAGATCATCAACCATCTGGAGAGAATGTCATGTTTGGATAATGTAGATCATCAACCATCTGGAGAGAATGTCATGTAAAGGGTAATAGAAATCATCAACCATCTGGGGAGAATGTCAGGTTTGGATAATGTAGTTCATCAACCATCTGGAGAGAATGTCATGTTTGGATAATGTAGATCATCAACCATCTGGAGAGAATGTCATGTAAAGGATAATAGAAATCGTCAACCATCTGGAAAGAATGTCATGTAAAGGATAATGTAGATCATCAACCATCTGGGGAGAATGTCATGTAAAGGATAATGTAGATCATCAACCATCTGGAAAGAATGTCATGTAAAGGATAATGTAGATCATCAACCATCTGGAAAGAATGTCATGTAAAGGATAATAGAAATTGTCAACCATCTGGAGAGAATGTCATGTTAGGATAATGTAGCTCATCAACCATCTGGAGAGAATGTCATGTAAAGGGTAATGTAGATTGTCAACCATCTGGAGAGAATGTCAGGTGAATGTCATGTAAAGGATAAAGTAATTAAAGAGGATAATGTAGCCTTAATGTAGCCTCACTAAAAAGTGATTTACTGTGTAATATACAGTAAGTAAAGGGTGGAAAGAGAGTTATGCCACATTTGTAAAAGCACAAGTTGCGATGGACCTTTATACTATCACACTCTTAACTCTGCATAGCCATTAGCCCTTAGCCATTAGCCATTAGCCATTAGACCTTAGCCATTAGCTGTTAGCCATTAGCCCTTAGCCGTTAGCCATTAGCTGTTAGCCATTAGCCCTTAGCCATTAGCCGTTAGCCATTAGCCCTTAGCCGTTATCCATTAGCTGTTAGCCATTAGACCTTAGCCATTAGCTGTTAGCCGTTAGTGTTTAAATTGCTGCAAGTGCACTTCAAAAGCACAGTTTTTTAAAAACCTAATGTGGTAGAGTTTCAGGCCTCTGTCTGTAAAGTTTACCTCTCGCTTTAGGTGACTTCTGCAACAGGATAATGACAGGGCCATTTGAGGATGGATTGTTCTTATTCCTCCTTTAGCTCTCAGCTCTTACCTTTCACTGGTTCTCTGACTTTATCTCTGCTGCGGGCTTTGAGAATTATACAACTGAATGGTGGCAAAAGCTGTAAGACAATGAAATGTCCCTCTTGCTTCAAGTGAGATCTGCAACACGATAATGACAAGGACGTTTAACACCCCTACTGCTTCTCTTTCTGGACAGAACATCTTTGTCCTCATTAGTTGATTAAATTCCCAACCTGGCCCCATTCCATCATGGCCACCTAATCAATTCAATTCAATTCAATTCAAGGGGCTTTATTGGCATGGGAAACATATGTTAACATTGCCAAAGCAAGTAAGGTATATAATATATAAAGTGAAATAAACAATAAAAATTAACAGTAGACATCACACATACAGAAGTTTCAAAACAATAAAGACATTACAAATGTCATATTATATATATATACAGTGTTTTTACAATGTGCAAATGGTAAAGGACACAAGATAAAATAAATAAGCATAGATATGTGTTGTATTTACAATGGTGCGTGTTCTTCACTGGTTGCCCTTTTCTCGTGGCAACAGGTCACAAATCTTGCTGCTCTGATGGCACACTGTGGAATTTCACCCAGTAGATATGGGAGTTTTTCAAAATTGGATTTGTTTTCGAATTCTTTGTGGATCTGTGTAATCTGAGGGAAATATGTCTCTCTAATATGGTCATACATTGGGCAGGAGGTTAGGAAGTGCAGCTCAGTTTCCACCTCATTTTGTGGGCAGTGAGCACATAGCCTGTCTTCCCTTGAGAGCCATGTCTGCCTACGGCGGCCTTTCTCAGTAGCAAGGCTATGCTCGCTGAGTCTGTACATAGTCAAAGCTTTCCTTAATTTTGGGTCAGTCACAGTGGTCAGGTATTCTGCCGCTGTGTACTCTCTGTGTAGGGCCAAATAGCATTCTAGTTTGCTCTGTTTTTTGTTAATTCTTTCCAATGTGTCAAGTAATTATCTTTTTGTTTTCTCATGATTTGGTTGGGTCTAATTGTGCTGCTGTCATGGGGCTCTGTAGGGTGTGTTTGTGAACAGAGCCCCAGGACCAGCTTGCTTAGGGGACTCTTCTCCAGGTTCATCTCTCTGTAGGTGATAGCTTTGTTGTGGAAGGTTTGGGAATCGCTTCCTTTTAGGTGGTTATAGAATTTAACTGCTTTTTCTGGATTTTGATAATTAGTGGGTATCGGCCTAATTCTGCTCTGCATGCATTATTTGGTGTTCTACGTTGTACACTGAGGATATTTTTGCAGAATTCTGCGTGCAGAGTCTCAATTTGGTGTTTGTCCCATTTTGTGAAGTCTTGGTTGGTGAGCGGACCCCAGACCTCACAACCATAAAGGGCAATGGGCTCTATGACTGATTCAAGTATTTTTAGCCAAATCCTAATTGGTATGTTGAAATTTATGTTCCTTTTGATGGCATAGAATGCCCTTCTTGCCTTGTCTCTCAGATCGTTCACAGCTTTGTGGAAGTTACCTGTGGCGCTGATGTTTAGGCCAAGGTATGTATAGTTTTTTGTGTGCTCTAGGGCAACAGTGTCTAGATGGAATTTGTATTTGTGGTCCTGGTGACTGGACCTTTTTGGAACACCATTATTTTGGTCTTACTGAGATTTACTGTCAGGGCCCAGGTCTGACAGAATCTGTGCATAAGATCTAGGTGCTGCTGTAGGCCCTCCTTGGTTGATGACAGAAGCACCAGATCATCAGCAAACAGCAGACATTTGACTTCAGATTCTAGTAGGGTGAGGCCGGGTGCTGCAGACTTTTCTAGTGCCCGCGCCAGTTCGTTGATATATATGTTGAAGAGGGTGGGGCTTAAGCTGCATCCCTGTCTAACCCCACGACCCTGTGTGAAGAAATGTGTGTGTTTTTTGCCAATTTTAACCGCACACTTGTTGTTTGTGTACATGGATTTTATGATGTCGTATGTTTTACCCCCAACACCACTTTCCATCAGTTTGTATAGCAGACCCTCATGCCAAATTGAGTCGAAGGCTTTTTTGAAATCAACAAAGCATGAGAAGACTTTGCCTTTGTTTTGGTTTGTTTGGTTGTCAATTAGGGTGTGCAGGGTGAATACATGGTCTGTTGTACGGTAATTTGGTAAAAAGCCAATTTGACATTTGCTCAGTACATTGTTTTCATTGAGGAAGTGTACGAGTCTGCTGTTAATGATGAGGATTTTCCCAAGGTTACTGTTGACGCATATTCCACGGTAGTTATTGGGGTCAAATTTGTCTCCATTTTTGTGGATTGGGGTGATCAGTCCTTGGTTCCAAATATTGGGGAAGATGCCAGAGCTAAGGATGATGTTAAAGAGTTTTAGTATAGCCAATTGGAATTTGTTGTCTGTATATTTGATCATTTCATTGAGGATACCATCAACACCACAGGCCTTTTTGGGTTTGAGGGTTTTTATTTTGTCCTGTAACTCATTCAATGTTATTGGAGAATCCAGTGGGTTCTGGTAGTCTTTAATAGTTGATTCTAAGATCTGTATTTGATCATGTATATGTTTTTGCTCTTTATTCTTTGTTATAGAGCCAAAAGATTGGAGAAGTGGTTTACCCATACATCTCCATTTTGGATAGATAATTCTTCGTGTTGTTGTTTGTTTAGTGTTTTCCAATTTTCCCAGAAGTGGTTAGAGTCTATGGATTCTTCAATTACATTGAGCTGATTTCTGACATGCTGTTCCTTCTTTTTCCGTAGTGTATTTCTGTATTGTTTTAGTGATTCACCATAGTGAAGGCGTAGACTCAGGTTTTCCGGGTCTCTATGTTTTTGGTTGGACAGGTTTCTCAATTTCTTTCTTAGAATTTTGCATTCTTCATCAAACCATTTGTCATTGTTGTTAATTTTCTTCGGTTTTCTATTTGAGATTTTTAGATTTGATAGGGAAGCTGAGAGGTCAAATATACTGTTAAGATTTTCTACTGCCAAGTTTACACCTTCACTATTACAGTGGAACGTTTTACCCAGGAAATTGTCTAAAAGGGATTGAATTTGTTGTTGCCTAATTGTTTTTTGGTAGGTTTCCAAACTGCATTCCTTCCATCTATAGCATTTCTTAATGTTACTCAGTTCCTTTGGCTTTGATGCCTCATGATTGAGTATTGCTCTGTTTAGGTAGACTGTGATTTTGCTGTGGTCTGATAGGGGTGTCAGTGGGCTGACTGTGAACGCTCTGAGAGACTCTGGGTTGAGGTCAGTGATAAAGTAGTCTACAGTACTACTGCCAAGAGATGAGCTATAGGTGTACCTACCATAGCAGTCCCCTCGAAGCCTACCATTGACTATGTACATATCCAGCGTGCGACAGAGCTGCAGGAGTTGTGACCCGTTTTTGTTCGTTATGTTGTCATAGTTGTGCCTAGGGGGGCATACGGTGGAGGGAATGCTGTCACCTCCAGGCAGGTGTTTGTCCCCCTGTGTGCTGAGGGTGTCAGGTTCTTGTCCGGTTCTGGCATTTAGGTCGCCACAGACTAGTACATGTCCCTGGGCCTGGAAATGATTGATTTCCCCCTCCAGGATGGAGAAGCTGTCTTCATTAAAATATGGGGATTCTAGTGGGGGGATATAGGTAGCACACAGGAGGACATTTTTCTCTGTTAGGATAATTTCCTTTTGAATTTCTAGCCAAATGTAGAATGTTCCTGTTTTGATTAATTTAATGGAGTGAGTTAGGTCTGCTCTATACCAAATTAGCATACCCCCTGAGTCCCTTCCCTGTTTCACACCTGGTAGTTTGGTGGATGGGACTACCAGCTCTCTGTGTAACCTAGAGGGCATCCAGTGGGTCTGTCTCCTCTATACCAGGTTTCTTGCAGGATGACAATGTCTGTATTACCGATTTCTTTGGTGAAGTCCGGGTTTCTGCTCTTCAGGCCAAAGGCAGATGACCTCAGGCCTTGGATATTCCAGGATAAAATAGTAAAGGCTTTTTGTTCCATAAAGTGTCCAATGTTGTTGGTCGTGGTTTGGCCTCAGGCCAGTAAGTGTGAGCAGAGCCTGCTGAGCATCTGGTACATGCCATTGGCTTGGGCGAGTGTGAGAGTGGGGGTTGGGACTGTTTGCCCGCTCACTACCTGGGCGTATGTGTGGCTTCCATGTTGAGGCCCTCTTTGCGGGGGTGGGGTGCATGGGGTGGGCAGGAGTGGCATAGGTCTGATCTGAGGGGGCCTAAATGGGGTGTGGGCATGATTGACGTGGGGGGGTGTTGATTGGTTGGGGTAGGGGTGTGGATGTGTCTGGGTGTGCGGTGGTCTGGATGTAATTCCTCTTGGCGTGGGTCCTCTATGTGTAGGTCCAGGGGGGTCCTGCAGGTCTGGGAGGGTGTCTCGCTGGTCTGGGTGGGGTGTCTATTGATCTGTTGCTCCTGTGTGAAGTGTTGGGGATACGTTTGAGAGCGATGTCCTTTAGAGTTCGGGCAAAGATGGGCACTGCTGCCTTGTAGAGGTGGACCTGGTCATAGAGGCTGTTCAAGTCCAGGGTGGAGTGGTGGGCCAGGAAAACGTTTGGTTTTGAGACACAGTCACGGGAAATACTTGCGTTTACCCGCTGTATTGTGGCAGGGTGGAAGTCTTTTCGTGGTAGCAGGGTGGAGATAACCACTTGTGCGTTGGGGAAAGTAGAAGAAGCCTTTTCAATCACTCCCTTCAGTGCTGTGGCCACTCTTTCCTGCTGGGCCCTCAGGTCGTTTGTGCCTGTGTTTATTATTATGTGGCTAGGTGAGCCTAGTTTGGCCTCAGACAGAAGGTCTATGGCGCTCTGGGTGTTTGGACACCAGAGTTTAGACACACTGTGTTTGGGAAAAAGGTTTTTTTCTTCTATATATTTCCCATTTGAGTCCAGTAGTACAATCTGTGTTTTGTGTTTGTCCTCAGTGGGTGTGGGGGGGTTGTCAGAAGGGCTATCAGGGTGGCTGACAGGGGGGGTGCTCAGAGGGGGTGAGAGCCGCTGGGCTTGGGGTTCTTCATTTGTCTGTTCTGCTGTGATGTCGAGATTTTTGTTGGGTGATGAGGTGGGCTGTTCTGCTGGCTTCTCTGTGGGGGTGGCCACCTCTCTAGTGGGTTGTTCTCTGTCACACGCCATCCCCCTCAACCTCTCCTCCATCCCCCTCAACCTCTCCTCCATCCCCCTCACCTTCTCCTCCATCCCCCTCAACCTCTCCTCCACCAGCAGTCTGATACTCTCCTCTAGTTGCCTGTTCTGCTCCTCTTTCTCCTGTTGTATTTGTCTCACCACTGTCCAAAGTGCAGATATGTCTCTGTCCACCTCCAGCTCTCCTGGTCTGGTTAAGGGGCTGTTGTTGTGCTGACTGAAGTGTGATCACCTGCTGTTCCAGCTCCACCTGCCTTATCTCCAGCTGGGTGAATTTGTCTTTCATTTCAATGAGGGAGTGGTAATCTGTGCTGGGAGGTTGACTCTCCGCTGGGGGTTGCTCGTCTGTGGGGTTACATAGTGAAGAGGTCTGGTATGACCCACTCGGTGTGGGGGTATCTTTATCAAGGGAGAGCTTCTCCTGCTGGGCTAATTCTTTGATTAGGTGAAAGTCCAGCTGAAACTGTTTGGTGTTACTCTGTACAATTACTGTTCCGGACTTATAGATATTTATATTGCTTGACTCAGAGTCCTCGTTATCAAGTATTCTGAGTTTCCACCCCTCGTTAACCCCCCCTCTCTTAACAAAGGGGTAGTGTGCTAATATAGCACTGTGCCATGCCAGGGGATGGTTTGTGTGGAAGATAAGGTTGCTGATGTTCCCATTTTTGTAATAGTCAGCAAAAAGTGTCTCTTGATTTTCCATAAGGAGCTTCATTTTGTAATCTTTTCTTGACTTATCATTCTTTACATGCAGAGGGTACTGTATTTTAATTACCTCTGAACAGCGGGAGGGAGCCTCTAAGGCCTCTCCATTTGGTTGGGGTAGACTGTGTGACTCTCCTGCCATTGTTGGGCTAATGGGCTTTGACACCTCTCACTTGACACGTCAGTGCTAGTTGAAGCTGTATCAAGCTTGGCAGAATTATGTTAGAATTCAGTCCTTATAAAGTAATGTTGTGTATTTTTCTTCTTGGCTTTTGGCTTTTAAATATATAGTTTCAGTCTAAGCATTACTCACTCAGTTCCAGGTTGGATGGGGTTTTCAGGTTTCTGTTGTTTTCCAGAGAATTTGCTGTATAGAGAAATAAATCTTGGTAGTTGTGAACCTTCCAGGTGATTCCGTAATTCCGTCCAAAATCAGGTTGTAGGTTTTAAGTTTTGATTTGAAGTGGGGGTTATGTTGTAGAGGGTAGAATCCAGTATGTGTTCCTGACAAAAAATCCAAGTTTATCTAACTCCAAATCTATCTTTTTTAAAGAAAATGCTGAAAAATGCAGGAGCTCATCTGATCGTGACCTCTCTCTCTGTCTCTCATCCCCTTCGTTCCTAATTGGGATATTTCACTCCTCACCTCTACACCATGTGAGCTGATGAGTGGTAAACCTTTTGGCTCAAAACGGTCAAGTGAATTACTCAAGTGGATGCCACACATTGATGGTGGATGAGGTGAGTTATCCCTTACTATGTAAAGCTCTTTGACTACCTCAGTAGGTAAAAAGGCGCTACGTTAATCCACTGTAATATTATTTGTATTTGTATTTGTATTATTTGTATTAGCCGTTAGCTCTTAGCTCTTACCCTGCTTCTGTAATTTATCCCACCTGCTCCCACCTGCTCCTCTTTTTTGTTACTGTAGGTCAATTTTCTCATCAGCTCTTACCCTGCTAGCATTAGCCTCTAGCTATTACCCTGCTAGCATTAGCCTCTAGCTATTACCCTGCTAGCATTAGCCTCTAGCTATTACCCTGCTAGCATTAGCCTCTAGCTATTACCCTGCCAGCATTAGCCTCTAGCTATTACCCTGCTAGCATGAGCCTCTAGCTCTTACCCTGCTAGCATTAGCCTTTAGCTATTACCCTGCAAGCATTAGACCCTAGCTATTACCCTACAAGCATTAGCCCCTAGCTATTACCCTACAAGCATTAGCCCCTAGCTATTACCCTACAAGCATTAGCCCCTAGCTATTACCCTACAAGCATTAGCCCCTAGCTATTACCCTGCTGTGCTTTTACCCTGCAAGCATTAGCCCCTAGCTATAACCCTGCTGTGCTTTTACCCTGCAAGCATTAGCCCCTAGCTATTACCCTGCAATCATTAGCCTCTAGCTATTACCCTACAAGCATTAGCCCCTAGCTATTACCCTGCTGTGCTTTTACCCTGCAAGCATTAGCCCCTAGCTATTACCCTGCAATCATTAGCCTCTAGCTATTACCCTACAAGCATTAGCCCCTAGCTATTACCCTACAAGCATTAGCCCCTAGCTATTACCCTACAAGCATTAGCCCCTAGCTATTACCCTGCTGTGCTTTTACCCTGCAAGCATTAGCCACCTTCTCCTACCCTGCTGTGCTATTACCCTACAAGCATTAGCCACCTTCTCCTACCCTGCTGTGCTCTTACCCTGCTAGCATTAGCCACTATATCCTACCCTGCTGTGCTTTTACCCTGCAAGCATCTCTCTTCTCTTACCCTGCTGGTTCTTAACCCCTAGCTCTTACCCTGGTTAGCCTACATCTCTCTTCTCTTACCCTGGTTAGCCTTCATCTCTCTTCTCTTACCCTGGTTAGCCTACATCTCTCTTCTCTTACCCTGCTGGTTCTTAGCCCCTAGCTCTTACCCTGGTTAGCCTACATCTCTCTTCTCTTACCCTGGTTAGCCTACCTCTCTCTTCTCTTACCCTGCTGGTTCTTAGCCCCTAGCTCTTACCCTGGTTAGCCTACATCTCTCTTCTCTTACCCTGGTTAGCCTACATCTCTCTTCTCTTACCCTGCTGGTTCTTAGCCCCTAGCTCTTACCCTGGTTAGCCTTCATCTCTCTT